>NW_026989354.1:0-93040 GCF_030222135.1 Aotus nancymaae
AGTCTGGTAACACTCTCTGTGCAGAGTCTCAAAACAGGCGTTTTCAACCCAATAATGGCCTATGGAAGAAAGGGCAGTAAGCACAGGGAAATTTCTGCTTCTAAATCCAAAACGCAGCTATCTAACAGAACGGTTGTCAATGTGTGCACTCAACTTCCAGAGTTAAACCCGAGTGTGGATTCAGCAGTCTGCAAACACTTTCTGTGCAGAGTCTCAAAACAGGTGTTTTCAGTCCAATACCGCCCTATGGAAGAAAGGGCAGTAAGCACAGGGAAATATGTGCTTCTAAATCCAAAATGCAGCTATCTAACAGAACGGTTGTCAATGTGTGCACTCAACTTCCAGAGTTAAACCCGTGTGTGGATTCAGCGGTCTACAAACACTTTCTGTGCAGAGTCTCAAAACAGGCGTTTTCATCCGAATACCGGCCTATGGAAGAAAGGGCAGTAAGCACAGGGAAATGTCTGCTTCTAAATCCAAAACCCAGCTATCTAACAGAACGGTTGTCAATGTGTGCACTCAACTTCCAGAGTTAAACCCGTCTGAGGATTCAGCAGTCTGCAAACACTTTCTGTGCAGAGTCTCAAAACAGTCGTTTTCACCCCAATACCGACATATGGAAGAAAGGAAGTAAGCACAGGGGAATATCTGCTTCTAAATCCATAACGCAGCTACCTAACAGAACGGCTGTCAATGTGTGCACTCAACTTCCAGAGTTAAACCCATGTGCGGATTCAGCAGTCTGCAAACACTTTCTGTGCAGAGTCTCAAAACAGGCGTTTTCACCCCAATACCGGCATATGGAAGAAAGGAAGTAAGCACAGGGGAATATCTGCTTCTAAATCCATAACGCAGCTTTCTAACAGAACGGTTGTCAATGAGTGCTCTCAACTTCCAGAGTTAAACCCGTGTGTGGATTCAGCAGTCTGCAAACACTTTCTGTGCAGAGTCTCAAAACAGGAGTTTTCAGCCCAATACCGCCCTATGGAAGAAAGGGCAGGAAGCACAGGGAAATATATGCTTCTAAATCCAAAACGCAGCTATGTAACAGAACGGTTGTCAATGTGTGCACTCAACTTCCAGAATTAAACCCGTGTGTGGATTCAGCAGTCTGCAAACACTCTCTGTGCAGAGTCTCAAAACAGGCGTTTTCAGCCAATACCGGCCTATGGAAGAAAGGGCAGTAAGCACAGGGAAATATCTGCTTCTAAATCCAAAACGCAGCTATCTAACAGAACGGTTGTCAATGTGTGCACTCAACTTCCAGAATTAAACCCGTGTGTGGATTCAGCAGTCTGCAAGCAGTTTCTGGGCAGAGTCTCAAAACAGGCGTTTTTAGCCCAATACCGGCCTGTGGAAGAAAGGTCAGTAAGCACAGGGAAATATGTGCTTCTAAATCCAAAACGCAGCTATCTAACAGAACTGTGGTCAATGTGTGCACTCAACTTCCAGAGTTAAACCCGTGTGTGGATTCAGCACACTGCAAACACTTTCTGTGCAGAGTCTCAAAACAGGCGTTTTCATCCCGATACCGGCGTAAGGAAGAAAGGGCAGTAAGCACAGGGAATATCTGCTTTTAAATCCAAATCGCAGCTATCTAACATAACGGTTGTCAATGTGTGCACTCAACTTCCAGAGTTAAACCCGTGTGTGGATTCAGCAGTCTGCAAACACTCTCTGTGCAGAGTCTCAAAACAGGCGTTTTCAGCCCAATACCGGCCTATGGAAGAAAGGGCAGTAAGCACAGGGAAATTTCTGCTTCTAAATCCAAAACGCAGCTATCTAACAGAACTGTGGTCAATGTGTGCACTCAACTTCCAGAGTTAAACCCGTGTGTGGATTCAGCACACTGCAAACACTTTCTGTGCAGAGTCTCAAAACAGGCGTTTTCAGCCCAATACCGGCCAATGGAAGAACGGGCAGTAAGCAGAGGAAAATATCTGCTTCTAAATCCAAAACGCAGCTATCTAACACAACGGTTGTCAATGTGTGCACTCAACTTCCAGAATTAAACCCGAGTGTGGATTCAGCAGTCTGCAAACACTTTCTGTGCAGAGTCTCAAAACAGGCGTTTTCAGCCCAATACCGGCCTATGGAAGAAAGGGCAGTAACCACGGGAAAATATGTGCTTCTAAATCCAAAACGCAGCTATCTAACAGAACGGTTGTCAATGTGTCCAGTCAACTTTCAGAGTTAAACCCGTGTGTGGATTCAGCAGTCTGCAAACACTTTCTGTGCAGAGTCTCAAAACAGGCGTTTTCACCCCAATACCGGCCTATGGAAGAAAGGGCCGGAAGCACAGGGAAATATCTGCTTCTAAATCCAAAACGCAGCTATCTAGCAGAGCGATTGTCAATGTGTGCACTCAACTTCCAGAGTTAAACCCGTCTGTGGATTCAGCAGTCTGCAAACACTTTCTGTGCAGAGTCTCAAAACAGTCGTTTTCAGCCCAATACCGGCATATGGAAGAAAGGAAGTAAGCACTGGGGAATATCTGCTTATAAATCCATAACGCAGCTATCTAACAGAACGGTTGTCAATGAGTGCACTCAACTTCCAGAGTTAAACCCGTGTGTGGATTCAGCAGTCTGCAAACACTTTCTGTGCAGAGTCTCAAAACAGGAGTTTTCAGCCCAATACCGGCCTATGGAAGAAAGGGCAGGAAGCACAGGGAAATATATGCTTCTAAATCCAAAACGCAGCTAAGTAACAGAACGGTTATCAATGTGTGCACTCACCTTCCAGAATTAAACCCGTGTGTGGATTCAGCAGTCTGCAAACCGTTTCTGTGCAGAGTCTCAAAACAGGCGTTTTCAGCCCAATACCAGCCTATGGAAGAAAGGGCAGTAAGCACAGGGAAATATCTGCTTCTAAATCCAAAACGCAGCTATCTAACAGAACGGTTGTCAATGTGTGCACTCAAATTCCAGAGTTAAACCCGAGTGTGGATTCAGCAGTCTGCAAACACATTCTGTGCAGAGTCTCAAAGCAGGAGTTTTCAGCCCAATACCGGCCTATGGAAGAAATGGCAGTAAGCACAGGGAAATATCTGCTTCTAAATCCAAAACGCAGCTATCTAACAGAACGGTTGTCAATGTCTGCACTCAACTTCCAGAATTAAACCCGTGTTTGGATTCAGCAGTCTGCAAACAGTTTCTGTGCAGAGTCTCAAAACAGGCGTTTTTAGCCCAATACCGGCCTGTGGAAGAAAGGGCAGTAAGCACAGGGAAATATCTGCTTCTAAATCCAAAACGCAGCTATCTAACAGAGCTGTTGTCAATGTGTGCATTCAACTTCCAGAGTTAAACTCGTGTGTGGATTCAGCAGTCTGCAAACACTTTCTGTGCAGAGTCTCAAAACAGGCGTTTTCATCCCAATACCGGCCTATGGAAGAAAGGGCAGTAACCACAGGGAAATAATTGCTTCTAAATCCAAAACGCAGCTATCTAACAGAACGGTTGTCAATGTGTGCACTCAACTTCCAGAGTTAAACCCGTGTGTGGATTCAGCACTCTGCAAACAGTTTCTGTGCAGAGTCTCAAAACAGGCGTTTTCAGCCCAATACCGGCCTATGGAAGAAAGGGCAGTAAGCACAGGGAAATTTCTGCTTCTAAATCCAAAATGCAGCTATCTAACAGAACGGTTGTCAATGTGTGCATTCAACTTCCAGAGTTAAACCCGTGTGTGGATTCAGCAGTCTGCAAACACTTTCTGTGCAGAGTCTGAAAACAGGCGTTTTCAGCCCAATACCTGTCTATCGAAGAAAGGGCAGTTAGCACAGGAAAATTTCTGCTTCTAAATCCAAAACGAAGCTATCTGACAGAACGGTTGTCAATGTGTGCACTCAACTTCCAGAGTTAAACCCGTGTGTGCATTAAGCAGTCTGCAAACACTTTGTGTGCAGAGTCTCTAAAAAGGCGTTTTCACCCCAATACCGGCCTATGGAAGATAAGGCAGTAAGCACAGGGAAATATCTGCTTCTAAATCCAAAACGCAGCTATCTAACAGAACGGTTGTCAATGTGTGCACTCAACTTCCAGAGTTAAACCCGTGTGTGGATTCAGCAGTCTGCAAGCAGTTTCTGTGCAGAGTTTGAAAACAGGCGTTTTCAGCCCAATACCGTCATATGGAAGAAAGGAAGTAAGCACAGGGGAATATCTGCTTCTAAATCCATAACGCAGCTATCTAACAGAACGGTTGTCAATGTGTGCACTCAACTTCCAGAGTTTAACCCGGGTGTGGATTCAGCAGTCTGCAAACACTTTCTGTGCAGAGTCTCAAAACAGGAGTTTTCAGCCCAATACCGGCCTAAGGAAGAAAGGGCAAGAAGCACAGGGAAATATATGCTTCTAAATCCAAAACACAGCTATCTAACAGAACGGTTGTCAATGTGTGCACTCAACTTCCAGAGTTCAACCCGGGTGTGGATTCAGCAGTCTGCAAACACTTTCTGTGTAGAGTCTCAAAACAGGAGTTTTCAGCCCAATACCGGCCTATGGAAGAAAGGGCAGTAAGCACAGGGAAATATCTGCTTCTAAATCCAAAACGCAGCTATCTAAGAGAACGGTTGTCAATGTGTGCACTCAACTTCTAGAGTTAAAGCCGTGTGTGGATTCAGCAGTCTGCAAACACTTTCTGTGCAGAGTCTCAAAACAGGTGTTTTCAGACCAATACCATCCTATGGAAGAAAGGGCAGTAAGCACAGGGAAATGTCTGCTTCTAAGTCCAAAACGCAGCTACCTAACAGAACGGCTGTCAATGTGTGCACTCAACTTCCAGAGTTAAACCCGTGTGCGGATTCAGCAGTCTGCAAACACTCTCTGTGCAGAGTCTCAAAACAGGCGTTTTCAACCGAATAATGGCCTATGGAAGAAAGGGCAGTAAGCACAGGGAAATATCTGCTTTTAAATCCAAAACGCAGATATCTAACAGAACGGTTGTCAATGTGTGCACTCAACTTCCAGAGTTAAACCCGTGTGTGGATTCAGCAGTTTGCAAACACTTTCTGTGCAGACTCTCAAAACAGGCGTTTTCAGCCCAATACCGGCCTATGGAAGAAAGGGCAGTAAGCACAGGGAAATATCTGCTTCTAAATCCAAAACGCAGCTATCTAACACAACGGTTGTCAATGTGTGCACTCAACTTCCAGAATTAAACCCGTGTGTGGATTCAGCAGTCTGCAAACACTTTCTGTGCAGAGTCTCAAAACAGGCGTTTTCAGCCCAATACCGGCCTATGGAAGAAAGGGGAGTAACCACGGGGAAATATGTGCTTCTAAATCCAAAACGAAGCTATCTAACAGAACGGTTGTCAATGTGCGCAGTCAACTTCCAGAGTTAAACCCGTTTGTGGATTCAGCAGTCTGCAAACACTGTCTGTGCAGAGTCTCAAAACAGGCGTTTTCAGCCCAATACTGGCCTATGGAAGAAAGGGCAGTAAGCACAGGAAAATTTCTGCTTCTAAATCCAAAACGCAGCTATCTAACAGAACGGTTGTCAATGTGTGCACTCAACTTCCAGAGTTAAACCCGTGTGTGCATTCAGCAGTCTGCAAACACTTTCTGTGCAGATTCTCAAAACAGGCGTTTTCACCCCAATACCGGCCTATGGAAGAAAGGGCAGTAAGCACAGGGAAATATCTGCTTCTAAATCCAAAACGCAGCTATCCAACAGAACGGTTGTCAATGTGTGCACTCAACTTCCAGAGTTAAACCCGTCTGTGGATTCAGCAGTCTGCAAACACTTTCTGTGCAGAGTCTCAAAACAGTCGTTTTCAGCCCAATACCGGCATATGGAAGAGAGGAAGTAAGCACAGGGGAGTATCTGCTTCTAAATCCATAACGCAGCTATCTAACAGAACGGTTGTCAATGAGTGCACTCAACTTCCAGAGTTAAACCCGTGTGTGGATTCAGCAGTCTGCAAACCGTTTCTGTGCAGAGTCTCAAAACAGGCGTTTTCAGCCCAATACCGGCCTAGGGAAGAAACGGCAGTAAGCACAGGGAAATATCTGCTTCTAAATCCAAAACGCAGCTATCTAACAGAACGATTGTCAATGTGTGCACTCAACTTCCAGAGTTAAACCGAGTGTGGATTCAGCAGTCTGCAAACACATTCTGTGCAGAGTCTCAAAACAGGAGTTTTCAGCCCAATACCGGCCTATGGAAGAAAGGGCACTAAGCAAAGGGAAATATCTGCTTCTAAATCCAAAACGCAGCTATCTAACAGAACGGTTGTCAATGTCTGCACTCAACTTCCAGAATTAAACCCGTGTGTGGATTCAGCAGTCTGCAAACAGTTTCTGTGCAGAGTCTCAAAACAGGCGTTTTTAGCCCAATACCGGCCTGTGGAAGAAAGGCCAGTAAGCACAGGGAAATATCTCCTTCTAAATCCAAAACGCAGCTATCTAACAGAACTGTTGTCAATGTGGGCATTCAACTTCCAGAGTTAAACCCGTGTGTGGATTCAGCAGTCTGCAAACACTTTCTGTGCAGAGTCTCAAAACAGGCGTTTTCATCCCAATACCGGCCTATGGAAGAAAGGGCAGTAACCACAGGGAAATATGTGCTTCTAAATCCAAAACGCACCTATCTAACAGAACGGTCGTCAATGTGTGCACTCAACTTCCAGAGTTAAACCCGTGTGTGGATTCAGCAGTCTGCAAACACTCTCTGTGCAGAGTTTCAAAACAGGCGTTTTCAGCCCAATACCGGCCTATGGAAGAAAGGGCAGTAAGCACAGGGAAATTTCTGCTTCTAAATCCAAAACACAGCTATCTAACAGAATGGTTGTCAATGTGTGCACTCAACTTCTAGAGTTAAAGCCGTGTGTGGATTCAGCAGTCTGCAAACACTTTCTGTGCAGAGTCTCAAAACAGGTGTTTTCAGACCAATACCATCCTATGGAAGAAAGGGCAGTAAGCACAGGGAAATGTCTGCTTCTAAATCCAAAACGCAGCTACCTAACACAACGGCTGTCAATGTGTGCACTCAACTTCCAGAGTTAAACCCGTGTGCGGATTCAGCAGTCTGCAAACACTCTCTGTGCAGAGTCTCAAAACAGGCGTTTTCATCCCAATACCGGCCTATGGAAGAAAGGGCAGTAAGCACAGGGAAATTTCAGCTTCTAAATCCAAAACGCAGCTATCTAACAGAACGGTTGTCAATGTGTGCACTCAACTTCCAGAGTTAAACCCGAGTGTGGATTCAGCAGTCTGCAAACACTTTCTGTGCAGAGTCTCAAAACAGGTGTTTTCAGCCCAATACCGCCCTATGGAAGAAAGGGCAGTAAGCACAGGGAAATATGTGTTTCTAAATCCAAAACGCAGCTATCTAACAGAACGGTTGTCAATGTGTGCACTCAACTTCCAGAGTTAAACCCGTGTGTGGATTCAGCAGTCTGCAAACCGTTTCTGTGCAGAGTCTCAAAACAGGCGTTTTCAGCCCAATACCGTCCTATGGAAGAAAGGGCAGTAAGCACAGGGAAATATCTGCTTCTAAATCCAAAACGCAGCTATCTAACAGAACGGTTGTCAATGTCTGCACTCAGCTTCCAGAATTAAACCCGTGTGTGGATTCAGCAGTGTGCAAACAGTTTCTGTGCAGAGTCTCAAAACAGGCGTTTTTAGCCCAATACCGGCCTGTGGAAGAAAGGCCAGTAAGCACAGGGAAATAACTGCTTCTAAACCCAAAACGCAGCTATCTAACAGAACTGTTGTCAATGTGTGCATTCAACTTCCAGAGTTAAACCCGTGTGTGGATTCAGCAGTCTGCAAACACTTTCTTTGCAGAGTCTCAAAACAGGCGTTTTCATCCCAATACCGGCCTATGGAAGAAAGGGCAGTAACCACAGGGAAATATGTGCTTCTAAATCCAAAACGCAGCTATCTAACAGAACGGTTGTCAATGTGTGCACTCAACTTCCAGAGTTAAACCCGTGTGTGGATTCAGCAGTCTGCAAACACTTTCTGTGCAGAGTCTCAAAACAGGCGTTTTCAGCACAATACCGGCCTATGGAAGAAAGGGCAGTAAGAACAGGGAAATGTCTGCTTCTAAGTCCAAAACGCAGCTACCTAACAGAACGGCTGTCAAGGTGTGCACTCAACTTCCAGATTTAAACCCGTGTGCGGATTCAGCAGTCTGCAAACACTCTCTGTGCAGAGTCTCAAAACAGGCGTTTTCAACCCAATAATGGTCTATTGAAGAAAGGGCAGTAAGCACAGGGAAATTTCTGCTTCTAAATCCAAAATGCAGCTATCTAACAGAACGGCTGTCAATGTGTGCACTCAACTTCCAGAGTTAAACCCGAGTGTGGATTCAGCAGTCTGCAAACACTTTCTGTGCAGAGTCTCAAATCAGGCGTTTTCAACCCAATAATGGCCTATGGAAGAAAGGGCAGTAAGCACAGGGAAATTTCTGCTTCTAAATCCAAAACGCAGCTATCTAACAGAAAGGTTGTCAATGTGTGCACTCAACTTCCAGAGTTAAACCCGAGTGTGGATTCAGCAGTCTGCAAACACTTTCTGTGCAGAGTCTCAAAACAGGTGTTTTCAGTCCAATACCGCCCTATGGAAGAAAGGGCAGTAAGCACAGGGAAATATGTGCTTCTAAATCCAAAATGCAGCTATCTAACAGAACGGTTGTCAATGTGTGCACTCAACTTCCAGAGTTAAACCCGTGTGTGGATGCAGCACTCTGCAAACACTTTCTGTGCAGAGTCTCAAAACAGGCGTTTTCATCCCAATACCGGCCTATGGAAGAAAGGGCAGTAAGCACAGGGAAATATCTGCTTTTAAATCCAAAACGCAGCTATCTAACAGAACGGTTGTCAATGTGTGCACTCAACTTCCAGAGTTAAACCCGTGTGTGGATTCAGCAGTCTGCAAACACTTTCTGTGCAGAGTCTCAAAACAGGCGTTTTCAGCCCAATACCGGCCAATGGAAGAAAGAGCAGTAAGCACAGCAAAATATCTGCTTCTAAATCCAAAACGCAGCTATCTAACACAACGGTTGTCATTGTGTGCACTCAACTTCCAGAATTAAACCCGAGTGTGGATTCAGCAGTCTGCAAACACTTTCTGTGCAGAGTCTCAAAACAGGCGTTTTCAGCCCAATACTGGCCTATGGAAGAAAGGGTAGTAAGCACAGGAAAATTTCTGCTTCTAAATCCAAAACGCAGCTATCTAATAGAACGGTTGTCAATGTGTGCACTCAACTTCCAGAGTTAAACCCGTGTGTGCATTCAGCAGTCTGCAAACACATTCTGTGCAGAGTCTCAAAGCAGGAGTTTTCAGCCCAATACCGGCCTATGGAAGAAATGGCAGTAAGCACAGGGAAATATCTGCTTCTAAATCCAAAACGCAGCTATCTAACAGAACGGTTGTCAATGTCTGCACTCAACTTCCAGAATTAAACCCGTGTTTGGATTCAGCAGTCTGCAAACAGTTTCTGTGCAGAGTCTCAAAACAGGCGTTTTTAGCCCAATACCGGCCTGTGGAAGAAAGGGCAGTAAGCACAGGGAAATATCTGCTTCTAAATCCAAAACGCAGCTATCTAACAGAGCTGTTGTCAATGTGTGCATTCAACTTCAAGAGTTAAACCCGTGTGTGGATTCAGCAGTCTGCAAACACTTTCTGTGCAGAGTCTCAAAACAGGCGTTTTCATCCCAATACCGGCCTATGGAAGAAAGGGCAGTAACCACAGGGAAATAATTGCTTCTAAATCCAAAACGCAGCTATCTAACAGAACGGTTGTCAATGTGTGCACTCAACTTCCAGAGTTAAACCCGTGTGTGGATTCAGCACTCTGCAAACAGTTTCTGTGCAGAGTCTCAAAACAGGCGTTTTCAGCCCAATACCGGCCTATGGAAGAAAGGGCAGTAAGCACAGGGAAATTTCTGCTTCTAAATCCAAAATGCAGCTATCTAACAGAACGGTTGTCAATGTGTGCATTCAACTTCCAGAGTTAAACCCGTGTGTGGATTCAGCAGTCTGCAAACCCTTTCTGTGCAGAGTCTGAAAACAGGCGTTTTCAGCCCAATACCTGTCTATGGAAGAAAGGGCAGTTAGCACAGGAAAATTTCTGCTTCTAAATCCAAAACGAAGCTATCTAACAGAACGGTTGTCAATGTGTGCACTCAACTTCCAGAGTTAAACCCGTGTGTGCATTAAGCAGTCTGCAAACACTTTGTGTGCAGAGTCTCTAAACAGGCGTTTTCACCCCAGTACCGGCCTATGGAAGATAGGGCAGTAAGCACAGGGAAATATCTGCTTCTAAATCCAAAACGCAGCTATCTAACAGAACGGTTGTCAATGTGTGCACTCAACTTCCAGAGTTAAACCCGTGTGTGGATTCAGCAGTCTGCAAGCAGTTTCTGTGCAGAGTTTCAAAACAGGCGTTTTCAGCCCAATACCGTCATATGGAAGAAAGGAAGTAAGCACAGGGGAATATCTGCTTCTAAATCCATAACGCAGCTATCTAACAGAACGGTTGTCAATGTGTGCAGTCAACTTCCAGAGTTTAACCCGGGTGTGGATTCAGCAGTCTGCAAACACTTTCTGTGCAGAGTCTCAAAACAGGAGTTTTCAGCCCAATACCGGCCTAAGGAAGAAAGGGCAAGAAGCACAGGGAAATATATGCTTCTAAATCCAAAACACAGCTATCTAACAGAACGGTTGTCAATGTGTGCACTCAACTTCCAGAGTTAAACCCGTGTGTGGATTCAGCAGTCTGCAAACACTTTCTGTGTAGAGTCTCAAAACAGGAGTTTTCAGCCCAATACCGGCCTATGGATGAAAGGGCAGTAAGCACAGGGAAATATCTGCTTCTAAATCCAAAACGCAGCTATCTAAGAGAACGGTTGTCAATGTGTGCACTCAACTTCTAGAGTTAAAGCCGTGTGTGGATTCAGCAGTCTGCAAACACTTTCTGTGCAGAGTCTCAAAACAGGTGTTTTCAGACCAATACCATCCTATGGAAGAAAGGGCAGTAAGCACAGGGAAATGTCTGCTTCTAAGTCCAAAACGCAGCTACCTAACAGAACGGCTGTCAATGTGTGCACTCAACTTCCAGAGTTAAACCCGTGTGCGGATTCAGCAGTCTGCAAACACTCTCTGTGCAGAGTCTCAAAACAGGCGTTTTCAACCCAATAATGGCCTATGGAAGAAAGGGCAGTAAGCACAGGGAAATATCTGCTTTTAAATCCAAAACGCAGATATCTAACAGAACGGTTGTCAATGTGTTCACTCAACTTCCAGAGTTAAACCCGTGTGTGGATTCAGCAGTTTGCAAACACTTTCTGTGCAGACTCTCAAAACAGGCGTTTTCAGCCCAATACCGGCCTATGGAAGAAAGGGCAGTAAGCACAGGGAAATATCTGCTTCTAAATCCAAAACGCAGCTATCTAACACAACGGTTGTCAATGTGTGCACTCAACTTCCAGAATTAAACCCGTGTGTGGATTCAGCAGTCTGCAAACACTTTCTGTGCAGAGTCTCAAAACAGGCGTTTTCAGCCCAATACCGGCCTATGGAAGAAAGGGCAGTAACCACGGGGAAATATGTGCTTCTAAATCCAAAACGAAGCTATCTAACAGAACGGTTGTCAATGTGCGCAGTCAACTTCCAGAGTTAAACCCGTTTGTGGATTCAGCAGTCTGCAAACACTGTCTGTGCAGAGTCTCAAAACAGGCGTTTTCAGCCCAATACTGGCCTATGGAAGAAAGGGCAGTAAGCACAGGAAAATTTCTGCTTCTAAATCCAAAACGCAGCTATCTAACAGAACGGTTGTCAATGTGTGCACTCAACTTCCAGAGTTAAACCCGTGTGTGCATTCAGCAGTCTGCAAACACTTTCTGTGCAGATTCTCAAAACAGGCGTTTTCACCCCAATACCGGCCTATGGAAGAAAGGGCAGTAAGCACAGGGAAATATCTGCTTCTAAATCCAAAACGCAGCTATCTAACAGAACGGTTGTCAATGTGTGCACTCAACTTCCAGAGGTAAACCCGTCTGTGGATTCAGCAGTCTGCAAACACTTTCTGTGCAGAGTCTCAAAACAGTCGTTTTCAGCCCAATACCGGCATATGGAAGAAAGGAAGTAAGCACAGGGGAGTATCTGCTTCTAAATCCATAACGCAGCTATCTAACAGAACGGTTGTCAATGAGTGCACTCAACTTCCAGAGTTAAACCCGTGTGTGGATTCAGCAGTCTGCAAACCGTTTCTGTGCAGAGTCTCAAAACAGGCGTTTTCAGCCCAATACCGGCCTAGGGAAGAAACGGCAGTAAGCACAGGGAAATATCTGCTTCTAAATCCAAAACGCAGCTATCTAACAGAACGATTGTCAATGTGTGCACTCAACTTCCAGAGTTAAACCGAGTGTGGATTCAGCAGTCTGCAAACACATTCTGTGCAGAGTCTCAAAACAGGAGTTTTCAGCCCAATACCGGCCTATGGAAGAAAGGGCACTAAGCAAAGGGAAATATCTACTTCTAAATCCAAAACGCAGCTATCTAACAGAACGGTTGTCAATGTCTGCACTCAACTTCCAGAATTAAACCCGTGTGTGGATTCAGCAGTCTGCAAACAGTTTCTGTGCAGAGTCTCAAAACAGGCGTTTTTAGCCCAATACCGGCCTGTGGAAGAAAGGCCAGTAAGCACAGGGAAATATCTGCTTCTAAATCCAAAACGCAGCTATCTAACAGAACTGTTGTCAATGTGGGCATTCAACTTCCAGAGTTAAACCCGTGTGTGGATTCAGCAGTCTGCAAACACTTTCTGTGCAGAGTCTCAAAACAGGCGTTTTCATCCCAATACCGGCCTATGGAAGAAAGGGCAGTAACCACAGGGAAATATGTGCTTCTAAATCCAAAACGCACCTATCTAACAGAACGGTCGTCAATGTGTGCACTCAACTTCCAGAGTTAAACCCGTGTGTGGATTCAGCAGTCTGCAAACACTCTCTGTGCAGAGTTTCAAAACAGGCGTTTTCAGCCCAATACCGGCCTATGGAAGAAAGGGCAGTAAGCACAGGGAAATTTCTGCTTCTAAATCCAAAACACAGCTATCTAACAGAATGGTTGTCAATGTGTGCACTCAACTTCTAGAGTTAAAGCCGTGTGTGGATTCAGCAGTCTGCAAACACTTTCTGTGCAGAGTCTCAAAACAGGTGTTTTCAGACCAATACCATCCTATGGAAGAAAGGGCAGTAAGCACAGGGAAATGTCTGCTTCTAAATCCAAAACGCAGCTACCTAACACAACGGCTGTCAATGTGTGCACTCAACTTCCAGAGTTAAACCCGTGTGCGGATTCAGCAGTCTGCAAACACTCTCTGTGCAGAGTCTCAAAACAGGCGTTTTCATCCCAATACCGGCCTATGGAAGAAAGGGCAGTAAGCACAGGGAAATTTCAGCTTCTAAATCCAAAACGCAGCTATCTAACAGAACGGTTGTCAATGTGTGCACTCAACTTCCAGAGTTAAACCCGAGTGTGGATTCAGCAGTCTGCAAACACTTTCTGTGCAGAGTCTCAAAACAGGTGTTTTCAGCCCAATACCGCCCTATGGAAGAAAGGGCAGTAAGCACAGGGAAATATGTGTTTCTAAATCCAAAACGCAGCTATCTAACAGAACGGTTGTCAATGTGTGCACTCAACTTCCAGAGTTAAACCCGTGTGTGGATTCAGCAGTCTGCAAACCGTTTCTGTGCAGAGTCTCAAAACAGGCGTTTTCAGCCCAATACCGTCCTATGGAAGAAAGGGCAGTAAGCACAGGGAAATATCTGCTTCTAAATCCAAAACGCAGCTATCTAACAGAACGATTGTCAATGTGTGCACTCAACTTCCAGAGTTAAACCGAGTGTGGATTCAGCAGTCTGCAAACAGATTCTGTGCAGAGTCTCAAAACAGGAGTTTTCAGCCCAATACCGGCCTATGGAAGAAAGGGCACTAAGCACAGGGAAATATCTGCTTCTAAATCCAAAACGCAGCTATCTAACAGAACGGTTGTCAATGTCTGCACTCAACTTCCAGAATTAAACCCGTGTGTGGATTCAGCAGTGTGCAAACAGTTTCTGTGCAGAGTCTCAAAACAGGCGTTTTCATCCCAATACCGGCCTATGGAAGAAAGGGCAGTAACCACAGGGAAATATGTGCTTCTAAATCCAAAACGCAGCTATCTAACAGAACGGTTGTCAATGTGTGCACTCAACTTCCAGAGTTAAACCCGTGTGTGGATTCAGCAGTCTGCAAACACTTTCTGTGCAGAGTCTCAAAACAGGCGTTTTCAGCCCAATACCGGCCTATGGAAGAAAGGGCAGTAAGCACAGGGAAATGTCTGCTTCTAAGTCCAAAACGCAGCTACCTAACAGAACGGCTGTCAAGGTGTGCACTCAACTTCCAGATTTAAACCCGTGTGCGGATTCAGCAGTCTGCAAACACTCTCTGTGCAGAGTCTCAAAACAGGCGTTTTCAACCCAATAATGGTCTATTGAAGAAAGGGCAGTAAGCACAGGGAAATTTCTGCTTCTAAATCCAAAATGCAGCTATCTAACAGAACGGCTGTCAATGTGTGCACTCAACTTCCAGAGTTAAACCCGAGTGTGGATTCAGCAGTCTGCAAACACTTTCTGTGCAGAGTCTCAATTCAGGCGTTTTCAACCCAATAATGGCCTATGGAAGAAAGGGCAGTAAGCACAGGGAAATTTCTGCTTCTAAATCCAAAACGCAGCTATCTAACAGAAAGGTTGTCAATGTGTGCACTCAACTTCCAGAGTTAAACCCGAGTGTGGATTCAGCAGTCTGCAAACACTTTCTGTGCAGAGTCTCAAAACAGGTGTTTTCAGTCCAATACCGCCCTATGGAAGAAAGGGCAGTAAGCAGAGGGAAATATGTGCTTCTAAATCCAAAATGCAGCTATCTAACAGAACGGTTGTCAATGTGTGCACTCAACTTCCAGAGTTAAACCCGTGTGTGGATGCAGCACTCTGCAAACACTTTCTGTGCAGAGTCTCAAAACAGGCGTTTTCATCCCAATACCGGCCTATGGAAGAAAGGGCAGTAAGCACAGGGAAATATCTGCTTTTAAATCCAAAACGCAGCTATCTAACAGAACGGTTGTCAATGTGTGCACTCAACTTCCAGAGTTAAACCCGTGTGTGGATTCAGCAGTCTGCAAACACTTTCTGTGCAGAGTCTCAAAACAGGCGTTTTCAGCCCATTACCGGCCAATGGAGGAAAGAGCAGTAAGCACAGCAAAATATCTGCTTCTAAATCCAAAACGCAGCTATCTAACACAACGGTTGTCATTGTGTGCACTCAACTTCCAGAATTAAACCCGAGTGTGGATTCAGCAGTCTGCAAACACTTTCTGTGCAGAGTCTCAAAACAGGCGTTTTCAGCCCAATACTGGCCTATGGAAGAAAGGGTAGTAAGCACAGGAAAATTTCTGCTTCTAAATCCAAAACGCAGCTATCTAATAGAACGGTTGTCAATGTGTGCACTCAACTTCCAGAGTTAAACCCGTGTGTGCATTCAGCAGTCTGCAAACACTTTCTGTGCAGAGTCTCAAAACAGGCGTTTTCACCCAAATACCGGCCTATGGAAGAAAGGGCAGTAAGCACAGGGAAATATCTGCTTCTAAATCCAAAACCCAGCTATCTAACAGAACGGTTGTCAATGTGTGCACTCAACTTCCAGAGTTAAACCCGTCTGAGGATCCAGCAGTCTGCAAACACTTTCTGTGCAGAGTCTCAAAACAGTCGTTTTCACCCCAATACCGGCATATGGAAGAAAGGAAGTAAGCACAGGGGAATATCTGCTTCTAAATCCATAACGCAGCTACCTAACAGAACGGCTGTCAATGTGTGCACTCAACTTCAAGAGTTAAACCCATGTGCGGATTCAGCAGTCTGCAAACACTTTCTGTGCAGAGTCTCAAAACAGGCGTTTTCACCCCAATACCGGCATATGGAAGAAAGAAGTAAGCACAGGGGAATATCTGCTTCTAAATCCATAACGCAGCTATCTAACAGAACGGTTGTCAATGAGTGCACTCAACTTCCGGAGTTAAACCCGTGTGTGGATTCAGCAGTCTGCAAACACTTTCTGTGCAGAGTCTCAAAACAGGAGTTTTCAGCCCAATACCGCCCTATGGAAGAAAGGGCAGGAAGCACAGGGAAATATATGCTTCTAAATCCAAAACGCAGCTATGTAACAGAACGGTTGTCAATGTCTGCACTCAACTTCCAGAATTAAACCCGTGTTTGGATTCAGCAGTCTGCAAACAGTTTCTGTGCAGAGTCTCAAAACAGGCGTTTTTAGCCCAATACCGGCCTGTGGAAGAAAGGGCAGTAAGCACAGGGAAATATCTGCTTCTAAATCCAAAACGCAGCTATCTAACAGAGCTGTTGTCAATGTGTGCATTCAACTTCCAGAGTTAAACCCGTGTGTGGATTCAGCAGTCTGCAAACACTTTCTGTGCAGAGTCTCAAAACAGGCGTTTTCATCCCAATACCGGCCTATGGAAGAAAGGGCAGTAACCACAGGGAAATAATTGCTTCTAAATCCAAAACGCAGCTATCTAACAGAACGGTTGTCAATGTGTGCACTCAACTTCCAGAGTTAAACCCGTGTGTCGATTCAGCTCTCTGCAAACAGTTTCTGTGCAGAGTCTCAAAACAGGCGTTTTCAGCCCAATACCGGCCTATGGAAGAAAGGGCAGTAAGCACAGGGAAATTTCTGCTTCTAAATCCAAAATGCAGCTATCTAACAGAACGGTTGTCAATGTGTGCATTCAACTTCCAGAGTTAAACCCGTGTGTGGATTCAGCAGTCTGCAAACACTTTCTGTGCAGAGTCTGAAAACAGGCGTTTTCAGCCAAATACCTGTCTATGGAAGAAAGGGCAGTTAGCACAGGAAAATTTCTGCTTCTAAATCCAAAACGAAGCTATCTAACAGAACGGTTGTCAATGTGTGCACTCAACTTCCAGAGTTAAACCCGTGTGTGCATTAAGCAGTCTGCAAACACTTTGTGTGCAGAGTCTCTAAACAGGCGTTTTCACCCCAATACCGGCCTATGGAAGATAGAGCAGTAAGCACAGGGAAATATCTGCTTCTAAATCCAAAACGCAGCTATCTAACAGAACGGTTGTCAATGTGTGCACTCAACTTCCAGAGTTAAACCCGTGTGTGGATTCAGCAGTCTGCAAGCAGTTTCTGTGCAGAGTTTCAAAACAGGCGTTTTCAGCCCAATACCGTCATATGGAAGAAAGGAAGTAAGCACAGGGGAATATCTGCTTCTAAATCCATAACGCAGCTATCTAACAGAACGGTTGTCAATGTGTGCACTCAACTTCCAGAGTTTAACCCTGGTGTGTATTCAGCAGTCTGCAAACACTTTCTGTGCAGAGTCTCAAAACAGGAGTTTTCAGCCCAATACCGGCCTAAGGAAGAAAGGGCAAGAAGCACAGGGAAATATATGCTTCTAAATCCAAAACACAGCTATCTAACAGAACGGTTGTCAATGTGTGCACTCAACTTCCAGAGTTCAACCCGGGTGTGGATTCAGCAGTCTGCAAACACTTTCTGTGTAGAGTCTCAAAACAGGAGTTTTCAGCCCAATACCGGCCTATGGAAGAAAGGGCAGTAAGCACAGGGAAATATCTGCTTCTAAATCCAAAACGCAGCTATCTAAGAGAACGGTTGTCAATGTGTGCACTCAACTTCTAGAGTTAAAGCCGTGTGTGGATTCAGCAGTCTGCAAACACTTTCTGTGCAGAGTCTCAAAACAGGTGTTTTCAGACCAATACCATCCTATGGAAGAAAGGGCAGTAAGCACAGGGAAATGTCTGCTTCTAAGTCCAAAACGCAGCTACCTAACAGAACGGCTGTCAATGTGTGCACTCAACCTCCAGAGTTAAACCCGTGTGCGGATTCAGCAGTCTGCAAACACTCTCTGTGCAGAGTCTCAAAACAGGCGTTTTCAACCCAATAATGGCCTATGGAAGAAAGGGCAGTAAGCACAGGGAAATATCTGCTTTTAAATCCAAAACGCAGATATCTAACAGAACGGTTGTCAATGTGTGCACTCAACTTCCAGAGTTAAACCCGTGTGTGGATTCAGCAGTTTGCAAACACTTTCTGTGCAGACTCTGAAAACAGGCGTTTTCAGCCCAATACCGGCCTATGGAAGAAAGGGCAGTAAGCACAGGGAAATATCTGCTTCTAAATCCAAAACGCAGCTATCTAACACAACGGTTGTCAATGTGTGCACTCAACTTCCAGAATTAAACCCGTGTGTGGATTCAGCAGTCTGCAAACACTTTCTGTGCAGAGTCTCAAAACAGGCGTTTTCAGCCCAATACCGGCCTATGGAAGAAAGGGCAGTAACCACGGGGAAATATGTGCTTCTAAATCCAAAACGAAGCTATCTAACAGAACGGTTGTCAATGTGCGCAGTCAACTTCCAGAGTTAAACCCGTTTGTGGATTCAGCAGTCTGCAAACACTGTCTGTGCAGAGTCTCAAAACAGGCGTTTTCAGCCCAATACTGGCCTACGGAAGAAAGGGCAGTAAGCACAGGAAAATTTCTGCTTCTAAATCCAAAACGCAGCTATCTAACAGAACGGTTGTCAATGTGTGCACTCAACTTCCAGAGTTAAACCCGTGTGTGCATTCAGCAGTCTGCAAACACTTTCTGTGCAGATTCTCAAAACAGGCGTTTTCACCCCAATACCGGCCTATGGAAGAAAGGGCAGTAAGCACAGGGAAATATCTGCTTCTAAATCCAAAACGCAGCTATCTAACAGAACGGTTGTCAATGTGTGCACTCAACTTCCAGAGTGAAACCCGTCTGTGGATTCAGCAGTCTGCAAACACTTTCTGTGCAGAGTCTCAAAACAGTCGTTTTCAGCCCAATACCGGCATATGGAAGAAAGGAAGTAAGCACAGGGGAGTATCTGCTTCTAAATCCATAACGCAGCTATCTAACAGAACGGTTGTCAATGAGTGCACTCAACTTCCAGAGTTAAACCCGTGTGTGGATTCAGCAGTCTGCAAACCGTTTCAGTGCAGAGTCTCAAAACAGGCGTTTTCAGCCCAATACCGGCCTAGGGAAGAAACGGCAGTAAGCACAGGGAAATATCTGCTTCTAAATCCAAAACGCAGCTATCTAACAGAACGATTGTCAATGTGTGCACTCAACTTACAGAGTTAAACCGAGTGTGGATTCAGCAGTCTGCAAACACATTCTGTGCAGAGTCTCAAAACAGGAGTTTTCAGCCCAATACCGGCCTATGGAAGAAAGGGCACTAAGCAAAGGGAAATATCTGCTTCTAAATCCAAAACGCAGCTATCTAACAGAACGGTTGTCAATGTCTGCACTCAACTTCCAGAATTAAACCCTTGTGTGGATTCAGCAGTCTGCAAACAGTTTCTGTGCAGAGTCTCAAAACAGGCGTTTTTAGCCCAATACCGGCCTGTGGAAGAAAGGCCAGTAAGCACAGGGAAATATCTGCTTCTAAATCCAAAACGCAGCTATCTAACAGAACTGTTGTCAATGTGGGCATTCAACTTCCAGAGTTAAACCCGTGTGTGGATTCAGCAGTCTGCAAACACTTTCTGTGCAGAGTCTCAAAACAGGCGTTTTCATCCCAATACCGGCCTATGGAAGAAAGGGCAGTAACCACAGGGAAATATGTGCTTCTAAATCCAAAACGCACCTATCTAACAGAACGGTCGTCAATGTGTGCACTCAACTTCCAGAGTTAAACCCGTGTGTGGATTCAGCAGTCTGCAAACACTCTCTGTGCAGAGTCTCAAAACAGGCGTTTTCAGCCCAATACCGGCCTATGGAAGAAAGGGCAGTAAGCACAGGGAAATTTCTGCTTCTAAATCCAAAACACAGCTATCTAACAGAATGGTTGTCAATGTGTGCACTCAACTTCTAGAGTTAAAGCCGTGTGTGGATTCAGCAGTCTGCAAACACTTTCTGTGCAGAGTCTCAAAACAGGTGTTTTCAGACCAATACCATCCTATGGAAGAAAGGGCAGTAAGCACAGGGAAATGTCTGCTTCTAAATCCAAAACGCAGCTACCTAACACAACGGCTGTCAATGTGTGCACTCAACTTCCAGAGTTAAACCCGTGTGCGGATTCAGCAGTCTGCAAACACTCTCTGTGCAGAGTCTCAAAACAGGCGTTTTCATCCCAATACCGGCCTATGGAAGAAAGGGCAGTAAGCACAGGGAAATTTCAGCTTCTAAATCCAAAACGCAGCTATCTAACAGAACGGTTGTCAATGTGTGCACTCAACTTCCAGAGTTAAACCCGAGTGTGGATTCAGCAGTCTGCAAACACTTTCTGTGCAGAGTCTCAAAACAGGTGTTTTCAGCCCAATACCGCCCTATGGAAGAAAGGGCAGTAAGCACAGGGAAATATGTGTTTCTAAATCCAAAACGCAGCTATCTAACAGAACGGTTGTCAATGTGTGCACTCAACTTCCAGAGTTAAACCCGTGTGTGGATTCAGCAGTCTGCAAACCGTTTCTGTGCAGAGTCTCAAAACAGGCGTTTTCAGCCTAATACCGTCCTATGGAAGAAAGGGCAGTAAGCACAGGGAAATATCTGCTTCTAAATCCAAAACGCAGCTATCTAACAGAACGATTGTCAATGTGTGCACTCAACTTCCAGAGTTAAACCGAGTGTGGATTCAGCAGTCTGCAAACAGATTCTGTGCAGAGTCTCAAAACAGGAGTTTTCAGCCCAATACCGGCCTATGGAAGAAAGGGCACTAAGCACAGGGAAATATCTGCTTCTAAATCCAAAACGCAGCTATCTAACAGAACGGTTGTCAATGTCTGCACTCAACTTCCAGAATTAAACCCGTGTGTGGATTCAGCAGTGTGCAAACAGTTTCTGTGCAGAGTCTCAAAACAGGCGTTTTTAGCCCAATACCGGCCTGTGGAAGAAAGGCCAGTAAGCACAGGGAAATAACTGCTTCTAAACCCAAAACGTAGCTATCTAACAGAACTGTTGTCAATGTGTGCATTCAACTTCCAGAGTTAAACCCGTGTGTGGATTCAGCAGTCTGCAAACACTTTCTGTGCAGAGTCTCAAAACAGGCGTTTTCATCCCAATACCGGCCTATGGAAGAAAGGGCAGTAACCACAGGGAAATATGTGCTTCTAAATCCAAAACGCAGCTATCTAACAGAACGGTTGTCAATGTGTGCACTCAACTTCCAGAGTTAAACCCGTGTGTGGATTCAGCAGTCTGCAAACACTTTCTGTGCAGAGTCTCAAAACAGGCGTTTTCAGCCCAATACCGGCCTATGGAAGAAAGGGCAGTAAGCACAGGGAAATGTCTGCTTCTAAGTCCAAAACGCAGCTACCTAACAGAACGGCTGTCAAGGTGTGCACTCAACTTCCAGATTTAAACCCGTGTGCGGATTCAGCAGTCTGCAAACACTCTCTGTGCAGAGTCTCAAAACAGGCGTTTTCAACCCAATAATGGTCTATTGAAGAAAGGGCAGTAAGCACAGGGAAATTTCTGCTTCTAAATCCAAAATGCAGCTATCTAACAGAACGGCTGTCAATGTGTGCACTCAACTTCCAGAGTTAAACCCGAGTGTGGATTCAGCAGTCTGCAAACACTTTCTGTGCAGAGTCTCAAATCAGGCGTTTTCAACCCAATAATGGCCTATGGAAGAAAGGGCAGTAAGCACAGGGAAATTTCTGCTTCTAAATCCAAAACGCAGCTATCTAACAGAAAGGTTGTCAATGTGTGCACTCAACTTCCAGAGTTAAACCCGAGTGTGGATTCAGCAGTCTGCAAACACTTTCTGTGCAGAGTCTCAAAACAGGTGTTTTCAGTCCAATACCGCCCTATGGAAGAAAGGGCAGTAAGCACAGGGAAATATGTGCTTCTAAATCCAAAATGCAGCTATCTAACAGAACGGTTGTCAATGTGTGCACTCAACTTCCAGAGTTAAACCCGTGTGTGGATGCAGCACTCTGCAAACACTTTCTGTGCAGAGTCTCAAAACAGGCGTTTTCATCCCAATACCGGCCTATGGAAGAAAGGGCAGTAAGCACAGGGAAATATCTGCTTTTAAATCCAAAACGCAGCTATCTAACAGAACGGTTGTCAATGTGTGCACTCAACTTCCAGAGTTAAACCCGTGTGTGGATTCAGCAGTCTGCAAACACTTTCTGTGCAGAGTCTCAAAACAGGCGTTTTCAGCCCAATACCGGCCAATGGAAGAAAGAGCAGTAAGCACAGCAAAATATCTGCTTCTAAATCCAAAACGCAGCTATCTAACACAACGGTTGTCATTGTGTGCACTCAACTTCCAGAATTAAACCCGAGTGTGGATTCAGCAGTCTGCAAACACTTTCTGTGCAGAGTCTCAAAACAGGCGTTTTCAGCCCAATACTGGCCTATGGAAGAAAGGGTAGTAAGCACAGGAAAATTTCTGCTTCTAAATCCAAAACGCAGCTATCTAATAGAACGGTTGTCAATGTGTGCACTCAACTTCCAGAGTTAAACCCGTGTGTGCATTCAGCAGTCTGCAAACACTTTCTGTGCAGAGTCTCAAAACAGGCGTTTTCACCCAAATACCGGCCTATGGAAGAAAGGGCAGTAAGCACAGGGAAATATCTGCTTCTAAATCCAAAACCCAGCTATCTAACAGAACGGTTGTCAATGTGTGCACTCAACTTCCAGAGTTAAACCCGTCTGAGGATCCAGCAGTCTGCAAACACTTTCTGTGCAGAGTCTCAAAACAGTCGTTTTCACCCCAATACCGGCATATGGAAGAAAGGAAGTAAGCACAGGGGAATATCTGCTTCTAAATCCATAACGCAGCTACCTAACAGAACGGCTGTCAATGTGTGCACTCAACTTCAAGAGTTAAACCCATGTGCGGATTCAGCAGTCTGCAAACACTTTCTGTGCAGAGTCTCAAAACAGGCGTTTTCACCCCAATACCGGCATATGGAAGAAAGGAAGTAAGCACAGGGGAATATCTGCTTCTAAATCCATAACGCAGCTATCTAACAGAACGGTTGTCAATGAGTGCACTCAACTTCCGGAGTTAAACCCGTGTGTGGATTCAGCAGTCTGCAAACACTTTCTGTGCAGAGTCTCAAAACAGGAGTTTTCAGCCCAATACCGCCCTATGGAAGAAAGGGCAGGAAGCACAGGGAAATATATGCTTCTAAATCCAAAACGCAGCTATGTAACAGAACGGTTGTCAATGTGTGCACTCAACTTCCAGAATTAAACCCGTGTGTGGATTCAGCAGTCTGCAAACACTCTCTGTGCAGAGTCTCAAAACAGGCGTTTTCAGCCCAATACCGGCCTATGGAAGAAAGGGCAGTAAGCACAGGGAAATATCTGCTTCTAAATCCAAAACGCAGCTATCTAACAGAACGGTTGTCAATGTGTGCACTCAACTTCCAGAATTAAACCCGTGTGTGGATTCAGCAGTCTGCAAGCAGTTTCTGTGCAGAGTCTCAAAACAGGCGTTTTTAGCCCAATACCGGCCTGTGGAAGAAAGGGCAGTAAGCACAGGGAAATATCTGCTTCTAAATCCAAAACGCAGCTATCTAACAGAACTGTTGTCAATGTGTGCATTCAACTTCCAGAGTTAAACCCGTGTGTGGATTCAGCAGTCTGCAAACACTTTCTGTGCAGAGTCTCAAAACAGGCGTTTTCATCCCAATACCGGCCTATGGAAGAAAGGGCAGTAACCACAGGGAAATATGTGCTTCTAAATCCAAAACGCAGCTATCTAACAGAACGGTTGTCAATGTGTGCACTCAACTTCCAGAGATAAACCCGTGTGTGGATTCAGCAGTCTGCAAACACTTTCTGTGCAGAGTCTCAAAACAGGCGTTTTCAGCCCAATACCGGCCTATGGAAGAAAGGGCAGTAAGCACAGGGAAATTTCTGCTTCTAAATCCAAAATGCAGCTATCTAACAGAACGGTTGTCAATGTGTGCACTCAACTTCCAGAGTTAAACCCGTGTGTGGATTCAGCAGTCTGCAAACACTTTCTGTGCAGAGTCTGAAAACAGGCGTTTTCAGCCCAATACCGGCCTATGGAAGAAAGGGCAGTTAGCACAGGAAAATTTCTGCTTCTTAATCCAAAACGCAGCTATCTAACAGAACGGTTGTCAATGTGTGCACTCAACTTCCAGAGTTAAACCCGTGTGTGCATTCAGCAGTCTGCAAACACTTTGTGTGCAGAGTCTCTAAACGGGCGTTTTCACCCCAATACCGGCCTATGGAAGAAAGGGCAGTAAGCACAGGGAAATATCTGCTTCTAAATCCAAAACGCAGCTATCTAACAGAACGGTTGTCAATGTGTGCACTCAACTTCCAGAGTTAAACCCGTCTGTGGATTCAGCAGTCTGCAAACACTTTCTGTGCAGAGTCTCAAAACAGGCGTTTTCAGCCCAATACCGTCATATGGAAGAAAGGAAGTAAGCACAGGGGAATATCTGTTTCGAAATCCATAACGCAGCTATCTAACAGAACGGTTGTCAATGTGTGCACTCAACTTCCAGAGTTCAACCCGGGTGTGGATTCAGCAGTGTTCAAACACTTTCTGTGCAGAGTCTCAAAACAGGACTTTTCAGCCCAATACCGGCCTTTGGAAGAAAGGGCAGGAAGCACAGGGAAATATATGCTTCTAAATCCAAAACGCAGCTATGTAACAGAACGGTTGTCAATGTGTGCACTCAACTTCCAGAATTAAACCCGTGTGTGGATTCAGCAGTCTGCAAACCGTTTCTGTGCAGAGTCTCAAAACAGGCGTTTTCAGCCCAATACCGGCCTATGGAAGAAAGGGCAGTAAGCACAGGGAAATATCTTCTTCTAAATCCAAAACGCAGCTATCTAACCGAACGGTTATCAATGTGTGCACTCAACTTCTAGAGTTAAAGCCGTGTGTGGATTCAGCAGTCTGCAAACACTTTCTGTGCAGAGTCTCAAAACAGGTGTTTTCAGACCAATACCATCCTATGGAAGAAAGGGCAGTAAGCACAGGGAAATGTCTGCATCTAAGTCCAAAACGCAGCTACCTAACAGAACGTCTATCAATGTGTGCACACAACTTCCAGAGTTAAACCCGTGTGCGGATTCAGCAGTCTGCAAACACTCTCTGTGCAGAGTCTCAAAACAGGCGTTTTCAACCCAATAAGGGCCTATGGAAGAAAGGGCAGTAAGCACAGGGAAATTTCTGCTTCTAAATCCAAAACGCAGCTATCTAACAGAACGGTTGTCAATGTGTGCACTCAACTTCCAGAGTTAAACCCGACTGTGGATTCAGCAGTCTGCAAACACTTTCTGTGCAGAGTCTCAAAACAGATGTTTGCAGCCCAATACCGCCCTATGGAAGAAAGGTCAGTAAGCACAGGGAAATATGTGCTTCTAAATCCAAAACGCAGCTATCTAACAGAACGGTTGTCAATGTGTGCACTCAACTTCCAGAGTTAAACCCGTGTGTGGATTCAGCACTCTGCAAACACTTTCTGTGCAGAGTCTCAAAACAGGCGTTTTCATCCCAATACCGGCCTATGGAAGAAAGGGCAGTAAGCACAGGGAAATATCTGCTTTTAAATCCAAAACGCAGCTATCTAACAGAACGGTTGTCAATGTGTGCACTCAACTTCCAGAGTTAAACCCGTGTGTGGATTCAGCAGTCTGCAAACACTTTCTGTGCAGAGTCTCAAAACAGGTGTTTTCAGCCCAATACCGCCCTATGGAAGAAAGGGCAGTAAGCACAGGGAAATATGTGCTTCTAAATCCAAAACGCAGCTATCTAACAGAACGGTTGTCAATGTGTGCACTCAACTTCCAGAGTTAAACCCGTTTGTGGATTCAGCGGTCTGCAAACACTTTCTGTGCAGAGTCTCAAAACAGGCGTTTTCATCACAATACCGGCCTATGGAAGAAAGGGCAGTAAGCACAGGGAAATATCTGCTTTTAAATCCAAAACGCAGCTATCTAACAGAACGGTTGTCAATGTGTGCACTCAACTTCCAGAGTTAAACCCGTGTGTGGATTCAGCAGTCTGCAAACACTTTCTGTGCAGAGTCTCAAAACAGGCGTTTTCAGCCCAATACCGGCCAATGGAAGAAAGGGCAGTAAGCACAGGAAAATATCTGCTTCTAAATCCAAAACACAGCTATCTAACACAACGGTTGTCAATGTGTGCACTCAACTTCCAGAATTAAACCCGAGTGTGGATTCAGCCGGCTGCAAACACTTTCTGTGCAGAGTCTCAAAACAGGCGTTTTCAGCCCAATACCGGCCTATGGAAGAAAGGGCAGTAACCACGGGAAAATATGTGCTTCTAAATCCAAAACGCAGCTATCTAACAGAACGGTTGTCAATGTGTGCAGTCAACTTTCAGAGTTAAACCCGTGTGTGGAGTCAGCAGTCTGCAAACACTTTCTGTGCAGAGTCTCAAAACAGGCGTTTTCAGCCCAATACCGGCCTATGGAAGAAAGGGCAGTTAGCACAGGAAAATTTCTGCTTCTAAATATAAAACGCAGCTATCTAACAGAACTGGTGTCAATGTGTGCACTCAACTTCCAGAGTTAAACCCGGGTGTGGATTCAGCAGTCTGCAAACACTTTCTGTGCAGAGTCTCAAAACAGGAGTTTTCAGCCCAATACCGGCCTATGGAAGAAAGGGCAGGAAGCACAGGGAAATATATGCTTCTAAATCCAAAACGCAGCTATGTAACAGAACGGTTGTCAATGTGTGCACTCAACTTCCCGAATTAAACCCGTGTGTGGATTCAGCAGTCTGCAAACCGTTTCTGTGCAGAGTCTCAAAACAGGCGTTTTAAGCCCAATACCGGCCTATGGAAGAAAGCGCAGTAAGCACAGGGAAATATCCTCTTCTAAATCCAAAACGCAGCTATATAACCGAACGGTTGTCAATGTGTGCACTCAACTTCTAGAGTTAAAGCCGTGTGTGGATTCAGCAGTCTGCAAACACTTTCTGTGCAGAGTCTCAAAACAGGTGTTTTCAGACCAATACCATCCTACGGAAGAAAGGGCAGTAAGCACAGGGAAATGTCTGCTTCTAAGTCCAAAACGCAGCTACGTAACAGAACGGCTGTCAATGTGTGCACTCAACTTCCAGAGTTAAACCCGTGTGCGGATTCAGCAGTCTGCAAACACTCTCTGTGCAGAGTCTCAAAACAGGCGTTTTCAACCCAGTAATGGCCTATGGAAGAAAGGGCAGTAAGCACAGGGAAATTTCTGCTTCTAAATCCAAAATGCAGCTATCTAACAGAACGGTTGTCAATGAGTGCACTCAACTTCCAGAGTTAAACCCGTGTGTGGATTCAGCAGTCTGCAAACACTTTCTGTGCAGAGTCTCAAAAGAGGAGTTTTCAGCCCAATGCCGGCCTATGGAAGAAAGGGCAGGAAGCACAGGGAAATATATGCTTCTAAATCCAAAACGCAGCTAAGTAACAGAACGGTTATCAATGTGTGCACTCAACTTCCAGAATTAAACCCGTGTGTGGATTCAGCAGTCTGCAAACCGTTTCTGTGCAGAGTCTCAGAACAGGCGTTTTCAGCCCAATACCGGCCTATGGAAGGAAGGGCAGTAAGCACAGGGAAATATCTGCTTCTACATCCATAACGCAGCTATCTAACAGAACGCTTGTCAATGTGTGCACTCAAATTCCAGAGTTAAACCCGAGTGTGGATTCAGCAGTCTGCAAACACATTCTGTGCAGAGTCTCAAAACAGGAGTTTTCAGCCCAATACCGGCCTATGGAAGAAAGGGCACTAAGCACAGGGAAATATCTGCTTCTAAATCCAAAACGCAGCTATCTAACAGAACGGTTGTCAATGTGTGCACTCAACTTCCAGAATTAAACCCGTGTGTGGATTCAGCAGTCTGCAAACACTTTCTGTGCAGAGTCTCAAAACAGGCGTTTTTAGCCCAATACCGGCCTGTGGAAGAAAGGGCAGTAAGCACAGGGAAATATCTGCTTCTAAATCCAAAACGCAGCTATCTAACAGAGCTGTTGTCAATGTGTGCATTCAACTTCCAGAGTTAAACCCGTGTGTGGATTCAGCAGTCTGCAAACACTTTCTGTGCAGAGTCTCAAAACAGGCGTTTTCATCCCAATACCGGCCTATGGAAGAAAGGGCAGTAACCACAGGGAAATATGTGCTTCTAAATCCAAAACGCAGCTATCTAACAGAACGGTTGTCAATGTGTGCACTCAACTTCCAGAGTTAAACCCGTGTGTGGATTCAGCAGTCTGCAAACAGTTTCTGTGCAGAGTCTCAAAACAGGCGTTTTCAGCCCAATACCGGCCTATGGAAGAAAGGGCAGTAAGCACAGGGAAATTTCTGCTTCTAAATCCAAAATTCAGCTATCTAACAGAACGGTTGTCAATGTGTGCATTCAACTTCCAGAGTTAAACCCGTGTGTGGATTCAGCAGTCTGCAAACACTTTCTGTGCAGAGTCTGAAAACAGGCGTTTTCAGCCCAATACCGGCCTATGGAAGAAAGGGCAGTTAGCACAGGAAAATTTCTGCTTCTAAATCCAAAACGAAGCTATCTAACAGAACGGTTGTCAATGTGTGCACTCAACTTCCAGAGTTAAACCCGTGTGTGCATTAAGCAGTCTGCAAACACTTTGTGTGCAGAGTCTCTAAACAGGCGTTTTCAGCCCAATACTGGCCTATGGAAGAAAGGGTAGTAAGCACAGGAAAATTTCTGCTTCTAAATCCAAAACGCAGCTATCTAATAGAACGGTTGTCAATGTGTGCACTCAACTTCCAGAGTTAAACCCGTGTGTGCATTCAGCAGTCTGCAAACACTTTCTGTGCAGAGTCTCAAAACAGGCGTTTTCACCCAAATACCGGCCTATGGAAGAAAGGGCAGTAAGCACAGGGAAATATCTGCTTCTAAATCCAAAACCCAGCTATCTAACAGAACGGTTGTCAATGTGTGCACTCAACTTCCAGAGTTAAACCCGTCTGAGGATCCAGCAGTCTGCAAACACTTTCTGTGCAGAGTCTCAAAACAGTCGTTTTCACCCCAATACCGGCATATGGAAGAAAGGAAGTAAGCACAGGGGAATATCTGCTTCTAAATCCATAACGCAGCTACCTAACAGAACGGCTGTCAATGTGTGCACTCAACTTCAAGAGTTAAACCCATGTGCGGATTCAGCAGTCTGCAAACACTTTCTGTGCAGAGTCTCAAAACAGGCGTTTTCACCCCAATACCGGCATATGGAAGAAAGGAAGTAAGCACAGGGGAATATCTGCTTCTAAATCCATAACGCAGCTATCTAACAGAACGGTTGTCAATGAGTGCACTCAACTTCCGGAGTTAAACCCGTGTGTGGATTCAGCAGTCTGCAAACACTTTCTGTGCAGAGTCTCAAAACAGGAGTTTTCAGCCCAATACCGCCCTATGGAAGAAAGGGCAGGAAGCACAGGGAAATATATGCTTCTAAATCCAAAACGCAGCTATGTAACAGAACGGTTGTCAATGTGTGCACTCAACTTCCAGAATTAAACCCGTGTGTGGATTCAGCAGTCTGCAAACACTCTCTGTGCAGAGTCTCAAAACAGGCGTTTTCAGCCCAATACCGGCCTATGGAAGAAAGGGCAGTAAGCACAGGGAAATGTCTGCTTCTAAATCCAAAACGCAGCTACCTAACAGAACGGCTGTCAATGTGTGCACTCAACTTCCAGAGTTAACCCGTGTGCGGATTCAGCAGTCTGCAAACACTCTCTGTGCAGAGTCTCAAAACAGGCGTTTTCAACCCAAGAATGGCCTATGGAAGAAAGGGCAGTAAGCACAGGGAAATTTCTGCTTCTAAATCCAAAACGCAGGTATCTAACAGAACGGTTGTCAATGTGTGCACTCAACTTCCAGAGTTAAACCCGAGTGTGGATTCAGCAGTCTGCAAACACTTTCTGTACAGAGTCTCAAAACAGGTGTTTTCAGCCCAATACCGCCCTATGGAAGAAAGGGCTGTAAGCACAGGGAAATATGTGCTTCTAAATCCAAAACACAGCTATCTAACAGAACGGTTGTCAATGTGTGCACTCAACTTCCAGAGTTAAACCCGTGTGTGGATTCAGCACTCTGCAAACACTTTCTGTGCAGAGTCTCAAAACAGGCGTTTTCATCACAATACCGGCCTATGGAAGAAAGGGCAGTAAGCACAGGGAAATATCTGCTTTTAAATCCAAAACGCAGCTATCTAACAGAATGGTTGTCAATGTGTGCACTCAACTTCCAGAGTTAAACCCGTGTGTGGATTCAGCAGTCTGCAAACACTTTCTGTGCAGAGTCTCAAAACAGGCGTTTTCAGCCCAATACCGGCCAATGGAAGAAAGGGCAGTAAGCACAGGAAAATATCTGCTTCTAAATCCAAAACGCAGCTATCTAACACAACGGTTGTCAATGTGTGCACTCAACTTCCAGAATTAAACCCGAGTGTGGATTCAGCCGTCTGCAAACACTTTCTGTGCAGAGTCTCAAAACAGGCGTTTTCAGCCCAATACCGGCCTATGGAAGAAAGGGCAGTAAGCACAGGGAAATATCTGCTTCTAAATCCAAAACGCAGCTATCTAACAGAACGGTTGTCAATGTGTGCACTCAACTTCCAGAATTAAACCCGTGTGTGGATTCAGCAGTCTGCAAGCAGTTTCTGTGCAGAGTCTCAAAACAGGCGTTTTTAGCCCAATACCGGCCTGTGGAAGAAAGGGCAGTAAGCACAGGGAAATATCTGCTTCTAAATCCAAAACGCAGCTATCTAACAGAACTGTTGTCAATGTGTGCATTCAACTTCCAGAGTTAAACCCGTGTGTGGATTCAGCAGTCTGAAAACACTTTCTGTGCAGAGTCTCAAAACAGGCGTTTTCATCCCAATACCGGCCTATGGAAGAAAGTGCAGTAACCACAGGGAAATTTCTGCTTCTAAATCCAAAATGCAGCTATCTAACAGAACGGTTGTTAATGTGTGCACTCAACTTCCAGAGTTAAACCCGTGTGTGGATTCAGCAGTCTGCAAACACTTTCTGTGCAGAGTCTGAAAACAGGCGTTTTCAGCCCAATACCGGCCTACGGAAGAAAGGGCAGTTAGCACAGGAAAATTTCTGCTTCTAAATCCAAAACGCAGCTATCTAACAGAACGGTTGTCAATGTGTGCACTCAACTTCCAGAGTTAAACCCGTGTGTGCATTCAGCAGTCTGCAAACACTTTGTGTGCAGAGTCTCTAAACAGGCGTTTTCACCCCAATACCGGCCTATGGAAGAAAGGGCAGTAAGCACAGGGAAATATCTGCTTCTAAATCCAAAACGCAGCTATCTAACAGAACGGTTGTCAATGTGTGCACTCATCTTCCAGAATTAAACCCGTCTGTGGATTCAGCAGTCTGCAAACACTTTCTGTGCAGAGTCTCAAAACAGGCGTTTTCAGCCCAATACCGTCATATGGAAGAAAGGAAGTAAGCACAGGGGAATATCTGCTTCGAAATCCATAACGCAGCTATCTAACAGAACGGTTGTCAATGTGTGCACTCAACTTCCAGAGTTCAACCCGAGTGTGGATTCAGCAGTCTGCAAACACTTTCTGTGCAGAGTCTCAAAACAGGAGTTTTCAGCCCAATACCGGCCTTTGGAAGAAAGGGCAGGAAGCACAGGGAAATATATGCTTCTAAATCCAAAACGCAGCTATGTAACAGAACGGTTGTCAATGTGTGCACTCAACTTCCAGAATTAAACCCGTGTGTGGATGCAGCAGTCTGCAAACCGTTTCTGTGCAGAGTCTCAAAACAGGCGTTTTCAGCCCAATACCGGCCTATGGTAGAAAGGGCAGTAAGCACAGGGAAATATCTTCTTCTAAATCCAAAACGCAGCTATCTAACCGAACGGTTATCAATGTGTGCACTCAACTTCTAGAGTTAAAGCCGTGTGTGGATTCAGCAGTCTGCAAACACTTTCTGTGCAGAGTCTCAAAACAGGTGTTTTCAGACCAATACCATCCTATGGAAGAAAGGGCAGTAAGCACAGGGAAATGTCTGCATCTAATTCCAAAACGCAGCTACCTAACAGAACGGCTGTCAATGTGTGCACTCAACTTCCAGAGTTAAACCCGTGTGGGGATTCAGCAGTCTGCAAACACTTTCTGTGCAGAGTCTCAAAACAGGCGTTTTCATCCCAATACCGGCCTATGGAAGAAAGGGCAGTAAGCACAGGGAAATATCTGCTTCTAAATCCAAAACGCAGCTATCTAACACAACGGTTGTCAATGTGTGCACTCAACTTCCAGAATTAAACCCGAGTGTGGATTCAGCCGTCTGCAAACACTTTCTGTGCAGAGTCTCAAAACAGGCGATTTCAGCCCAATACCGGCCTAGGGAAGAAAGGGCAGTAACCACGGGAAAATATGTGCTTCTAAATCCAAAACGCAGCTATCTAACAGAACGGTTGTCAATGTGTGCAGTCAACTTTCAGAGTTAAACCCGTGTGTGGAGTCAGCAGTCTGCAAACACTTTCTGTGCAGAGTCTCAAAACAGGCGTTTTCAGCCCAATACCGGCCTATGGAAGAAAGGGCAGTTAGCACAGGAAAATTTCTGCTTCTAAATCCAAAACGCAACTATCTAACAGAACTGTTGTCAATGTGTGCACTCAACTTCCAGAGTTAAACCCGTGTGTGCATTCAGCAGTCTGCAAACACTTTGTGCGCAGAGTCTCTAAACAGGCGTTTTCACCCCAATACCGGCCTATGGAAGATAGGGCAGTAAGCACAAGGAAATATCTGTTTCTAAATCCAAAACCCAAATATCTAACAGAACGGTTGTCAATGTGTGCACTCAACATCCAGAGTTAAACCCGTCTGTGGATTCAGCAGTCTGCAAACACTTTCTGTGCAGAGTCTCAAAACAGGCGTTTTCTGCCCAATACCGTCATATGGAAGAAAGGAAGTAAGCACAGGGGAATATCTGCTTCTAAATCCATAACGCAGCTCTCTAACAGAACGGTTGTCAACGTGTGCACTCAACTTCCAGAGTTAAACCCGGGTGTGGATTCAGCAGTCTGCAAACACTTTCTGTGCAGAGTCTCAAAACAGGAGTTTTCAGCCCAATACCGGCCTATGGAATAAAGGGCAGGAAGCACAGGGAAATATATGCTTCTAAATCCAAAACGCAGCTATGTAACAGAACGGTTGTCAATGTGTGCACTCAACTTCCAGAATTAAACCCGTGTGTGGATTCAGCAGTCTGCAAACCGTTTCTGTGCAGAGTCTCAAAACAGGCGTTTTCAGCCCAATACCGGCCTATGGAAGAAAGGGCAGTAACCACAGGGAAATATCCTCTTCTAAATCCAAAACGCAGCTATATAACCGAACGGTTGTCAATGTGTGCACTCAACTTCTAGAGTTAAAGCCGTGTGCGGATTCAGCAGTCTGCAAACACTTTCTTTGCAGAGTCTCAAAACAGGTGTTTTCAGACCAATACCATCCTACGGAAGAAAGGGCAGTAAGCACAGGGAAATGTCTGCTTCTAAGTCCAAAACGCAGCTACGTAACAGAACGGCTGTCAATGTGTGCACTCAACTTCCAGAGTTAAACCCGTGTGTGCATTCAGCAGTCTGCAAACACTTTGTGTGCAGAGTCTCAAAACAGGCGTTTTCAACCCAATAATGGCCTATGGAAGAAAGGGCAGTAAGCACAGGGAAATTTCTGCTTCTAAATCCAAAATGCAGCTATCTAACTGAACGGTTGTCAATGTGTGCACTCAACTTCCAGAGTTAAACCCGAGTGTGGATTCAGCAGTCTGCAAACCGTTTCTGTGCAGAGTCTCAAAACAGGTGTTTTCAGCCCAATACCGCCCTATGGAAGAAAGGTCAGTAAGCACAGGGAAATATGTGCTTCTAAATCCAAAACGCAGCTATCTAACAGAACGGTTGTCAATGTGTGCACTCGACTTCCAGAGTTAAACCCGTGTGTGGATTCAGCACTCTGCAGACACTTTCTGTGCAGAGTCTCAAAACAGGCGTTTTCATCCCAATACCGGCCTAAGGAAGAAAGGGCAGTAAGCACAGGGAAATATCTGCTTTTAAATCCAAAACGCAGCTATCTAACAGAACGGTTGTCAATGTGTGCACTCAACTTCCAGAGTTAAACCCGTGTGTGGATTCAGCAGTCTGCAAACACTCTCTGTGCAGAGTCTCAAAACAGGCGTTTTCAGCCCAATACCGGCCTATGGAAGAAAGGGCAGTAAGCACAGGGAAATTTCTGCTTCTAAATCCAAAACACAGCTATCTAACAGAACGGTTGTCAATGTGTGCACTCAACTTCTAGAGTTAAAGCCGTGTGTGGATTCAGCAGTCTGCAAACACTTTCTGTGCAGAGTCTCAAAACAGGTGTTTTCAGACCAATACCATCCTATGGAAAAAGGGCAGTAAGCACAGGGAAATGTCTGCTTCTAAATCCAAAACGCAGCTACCTAACAGAACGGCTGTCAATGTGTGCACTCAACTTCCAGAGTTAAACCCATGTGCCTATTCAGCAGTCTGCAAACACTCTCTGTGCAGAGTCTCAAAACAGGCGTTTTCAACCCAATAATGGCCTATGGAAGAAAGGGCAGTAAGCACAGGGAAATTTCTGCTTCTAAATCCAAAACGCAGCTATCTAACAGAACGGTTGTCAATGTGTGCACTCAACTTCCAGAGTTAAACCCGAGTGTGGATTCAGCAGTCTGCAAACACTTTCTGTGCAGAGTCACAAAACAAGTGTTTTCAGCCCAATACCGCCCTATGGAAGAAAGGGCAGTAAGCACAGGGAAATATGTGCTTCTAAATCCAAAATGCAGCTATCTAACAGAACGGTTGTCAATGTGTGCACTCAACTTCCAGAGTTAAACCCGTGTGTGGATTCAGCGGTCTGCAAACACTTTCTGTGTAGAGTCTCAAAATAGGCGTTTTCATCACAATACCGGCCTATGGAAGAAAGGGCAGTAAGCACAGGGAAATATCTGCTTTTAAATCCAAAACGCAGCTATCTAACAGAACGGTTGTCAATGTGTGCACTCAACTTCCAGAGTTAAACCCGTGTGTGGATTCAGCAGTCTGCAAACACTTTCTATGCAGAGTCTCAAAACAGGCGTTTTCAGCCCAATACCGGCCAATGGAAGAAAGGACAGTAAGCACAGGAAAATATCTGCTTCTAAATCCAAAACGCAGCTATCTAACACAACGGTTGTCAATGTGTGCACTCAACTTCCAGAATTAAACCCGAGTGTGGATTCAGCAGTCTGCAAACACTTTCTGTGCAGAGTCTCAAAACAGGCGTTTTCAGCCCAATACCGGCCTATGGAAGAAAGGGCAGTAAGCACAGGGAAATATATGCTTCTAAATCCAAAACGCAGCTATGTAACAGAACGGTTGTCAATGTGTGCACTCAACTTCCAGAATTAAACCCGTGTGTGGATTCAGCAGTCTGCAAACCGTTTCTGTGCAGAGTCTCAAAACAGGCGTTTTCAGCCCAATACCGGCCTATGGAAGGAAGGGCAGTAAGCACAGGGAAATATCTGCTTCTAAACCCAAAACGCAGCTATCTAACAGAACGATTGTCAATGTGTGCACTCAACTTCCAGAGTTAAACCGAGTGTGGATTCAGCAGTCTGCAAACACATTCTGTGCAGAGTCTCAAAACAGGAGTTTTCAGCCCAATACCGGCCTATGGAAGAAAGGGCACTAAGCACAGGGAAATATCTGCTTCTAAATCCAAAACGCAGCTATCTAACAGAACGGTTGTCAATGTCTGCACTCAACTTCCAGAGTTAAACCCGTGTGTGGACTCAGCAGTCTGCAAACACTTTCTGTGCAGAGTCTGAAAACAGGCGTTTTCAGCCCAATACCGGCCTATGGAAGAAAGGGCAGTTAGCACAGGAAAATTTCTGCTTCTAAATCCAAAACGCAGCTATCTAACAGAACGGTTGTCAATGTGTGCACTCAATTTCCAGAGTTAAACCCGTGTGTGCATTCAGCAGTCTGCAAACACTTTGTGTGCAGAGTCTCTAAACAGGCGTTTTCACCCCAATACCGGCCTATGGAAGATAGGGCAGTAAGCACAGGGAAATATCTGCTTCTAAATCCAAAACGCAGCTATCTAACAGAACGGTTGTCAATGTGTGCACTCAACTTCCAGAGTTAAACCCGTCTGTGGATTCAGCAGATGGCAAACACTTTCTGTGCAGAGTCTCAAAACAGGCGTTTTCAGCCCAATGCCGTCATATGGAAGAAAGGAAGTAAGCACAGGGGAATATCTGCTTCTAAATCCATAACGCAGCTATCTAACAGAACGGTTGTCAATGTGTGCACTCAACTTCCAGAGTTCAACCCGGGTGTGGATTCAGCAGTCTGCAAACACTTTCTGTGCAGAGTCTCAAAACAGGAGTTTTCAGCCCAATACCGGCCTTTGGAAGAAAGGGCAGGAAGCACAGGGAAATATGTGCTTCTAAATCCAAAACGCAGCTATGTAAGAGAACGGTTGTCAATGTGTGCACTCAACTTCCAGAGTTAAACCCGTGTGTGGATTCAGCACTCTGCAAACACTTTCTGTGCAGAGTCTCAAAACAGGCGTTTTCATCCCAATACCGGCCTATGGAAGAAAGGGCAGTAAGCACAGGGAAATATCTGCTTTTAAATCCAAAACGCAGCTATCTAACAGAACGGTTGTCAATGTGTGCACTCAACTTCCAGAGTTAAACCCGTGTGTGGATTCAGCAGTCTGCAAACACTCTCTGTGAAGAGTCTCAAAACAGGCGTTTTCAGCCCAATACCGGCCTATGGAAGAAAGGGCAGTAAGCACAGGGAAATTTCTGCTTCTAAATCCAAAACACAGCTATCTAACAGAACGGTTGTCAATGTGTGCACTCAACTTCTAGAGTTAAAGCCGTGTGTGGATTCAGCAGTATGCAATCACTTTCTGTGCAGAGTCTCAAAACAGGTGTTTTCAGACCAATACCATCCTATGGAAGAAAGGGCAGTAAGCACAGGGAAATGTCTGCTTCTAAATCCAAAACGCAGCTACCTAACAGAACGGCTGTCAATGTGTGCACTCAACTTCCAGAGTTAACCCGTGTGTGGATTCAGGAGTCTGCAAACACTCTCTGTGCAGAGTCTCAAAACAGGCGTTTTCAACCCAAGAATGGCCTATGGAAGAAAGGGCAGTAAGCACAGGGAAATTTCTGCTTCTAAATCCAAAACGCAGCTATCTAACAGAACGGTTGTCAATGTGTGCACTCAACTTCCAGAGTTAAACCCGAGTGTGGATTCAGCAGTCTGCAAACACTTTCTGTGCAGAGTCTCAAAACAGGTGTTTTCAGCCCAATACCGCCCTATGGAAGAAAGGTCAGTAAGCACAGGGAAATATGTGCTTCTAAATCCAAAACGCAGCTATCTAACAGAACGGTTGTCAATGTGTGCACTCAACTTCCAGAGTTAAACCCGTGTGTGGATTCAGCGGTCTGCAAACACTTTCTGTGCAGAGTCTCAAAACAGGCGTTTTCATCACAATACCGGCCTATGGAAGAAAGGGCAGTAAGCACAGGGTAATATCTGCTTTGAAATCCAAAACGCAGCTATCTAACAGAACGGTTGTCAATGTGTGCACTCAACTTCCAGAGTTAAACCCGTGTGTGGATTCAGCAGTCTCCAAACACTTTCTGTGCAGTGTCTCAAAACAGGCGTTTTCAGCCCAATACCGGCCAATGGAAGAAAGGGCAGTAAGCACAGGAAAATATCTGCTTCTAAATCCAAAACGCTGCTATCTAACACAACGGTTGTCAATGTGTGCACTCAACTTCCAGAATTAAACCCGAGTGTGGATTCAGCCGTCTGCAAACACTTTCTGTGCAGAGTCTCAAAACAGGCGTTTCCAGCCCAATACCGGACTATGGAAGAAAGGGCAGTAAGCACAGGGAAATATCTGCTTCTAAATCCAAAACGCAGCTATCTAATAGAACGATTGTCAATGTGTGCACTCAACTTCCAGAGTTAAACCGAGTGTGGATTCAGCAGTCTGCAAACACATTCTGTGCAGAGTCTCAAAACAGGAGTTTTCAGCCCAATACCGGCCTATGGAAGAAAGGGCACTAAGCACAGGGAAATATCTGCTTCTAAATCCAAAACGCAGCTATCTAACAGAACGGTTGTCAATGTCTGCACTCAACTTCCAGAATTAAACCCGTGTGTGGATTCAGCAGTCTGCAAACAGTTTCTGTGCAGAGGCTCAAAACAGGCGTTTTTAGCCCAATACCGGCCTGTGGAAGAAAGGCCAGTAAGCACAGGGAAATATCTGCTTCTAAATCCAAAACGCAGCTATCTAACAGAACTGTTGTCAATGTGGGCATTCAACTTCCAGAGTTAAACCCGTGTGTGGATTCAGCAGTCTGCAAACACTTTCTGTGCAGAGTCTCAAAACAGGAGTTTTCAGCCAAATACCGGCCTATGGAAGAAAGGGCAGGAAGCACAGGGAAATATATGCTTCTAAATCCAAAACGCAGCTATGTAACAGAACGGTTGTCAATGTGTGCACTCAACTTCCAGAGTTAAACCCGTGTGTGGATTCAGCAGTCTGCAAACACTTTCTGTGCAGAGTCTCAAAACAGGCGTTTTCAGCCCAATACCGGCCTATGGAAGAAAGGGCAGTAAGCACAGGGAAATATCCTCTTCTAAATCCAAAACGCAGCTATATAACCGAACGGTTGTCAATGTGTGCACTCAACTTCTAGAGTTAAAGCCGTGTGTGGATTCAGTAGTCTGCAAACAGTTTCTGTGCAGAGTCTCAAAACAGGTGTTTTCAGACCAATACCATCCTACGGAAGAAAGGGCAGTAAGCACAGGGAAATGTCTGCTTCTAAGTCCAAAACGGAGCTACCTAACAGAACTGCTGTCAATGTGTGCACTCAACTTCCAGAGTTAAACCCGTGTGCGGATTCAGCAGTCTGCAAACACTCTCTGTGCAGAGTCTCAAAACAGGCGTTTTCAACCCAATAATGGCCTATGGAAGAAAGGGCAGTAAGCACAGGGAAATGTCTGCTTCTAAGTCCAAAACGCAGCTACCTAACAGAACGGCTGTCAATGTTTGAACTCAACTTCCAGAGTTAAAACCGTGTGCGGATTCAGCAGTCTGCAAACACTTTCTGTGCAGAGTCTCAAAACAGGCGTTTTCATCCCAATACCGGCCTATGGAAGAAAGGGCAGTAACCACAGGGAAATATATGCTTCTAAATCCAAAACGCACCTATCTAACAGAGCGGTTGTCAATGTGTGCACTCAACTTCCATAGTTAAACCCGTGTGTGGATTCAGCAGTCTGCAAACATTTTCTGTGCAGAGTCTGAAACAGGCGTTTTCAGCCCAATACCGGCCTATGGAAGAAAGGGCAGTTAGCACAGGAAAATTTCTGCTTCTAAATCCAAAACGCAGCTATCTAACAGAACGGTTGTCAATGTGTGCACTCAACTTCCAGAGTTAAACCCGTGTGTGCATTCAGCAGTCTGCAAACACTTTGTGTGCAGAGTCTCTAAACAGGCGTTTTCACCCCAATACCGGCCTATGGAAGATAGGGCAGTAAGCACAGGGAAATATCTGTTTCTAAATCCAAAACGCAAATATCTAACAGAACGGTTGTCAATGTGTGCACTCAACTTCCAGAGTTAAACCCCTCTGTGGATTCAGCAGTCTGCAAACACTTTCTGTGCAGAGTCTCAAAACAGGCGTTTTCAGCCCAATACCGTCATATGGAAGAAAGGAAGTAAGCACAGGGGAATATCTGCTTCTAAATCCATAACGCAGCTATCTAACAGAACGGTTGTCAATGTGTACACTCAACATCCAGAGTTAAACCCGGGTGTGGATTCAGCAGTCTGCAAACACTTTCTGTGCAGAGTCTCAAAACAGAAGTTTTCAGCCCAATACCGGCCTATGGAAGAAAGGGCAGGAAGCACAGGGAAATATATGCTTCTAAATCCAAAACGCAGCTATGTAACAGAACGGTTGTCAATGTGTGCACTCAACTTCCAGAATTAAATCCGTGTGTGGATTCAGCAGTCTGCAATCCGTTTCTGTGCAGAGTCTCAAAACAGGCGTTTTCAGCCCAATACCGGCCTATGGAAGAAAGGGTAGTAAGCACAGGGAAATATCCTCTTCTAAATCCAAAACGCAGGTATATAACCGAACGGTTGTCAATGTGTGCACTCAATTTCTAGAGTTAAAGCCGTGTGTCGATTCAGCAGTCTGCAAACACTTTCTGTGCAGAGTCTCAAAACAGGTGTTTTCAGACCAATACCATCCTACGGAAGAAAGGGCAGTAAGCACAGGGAAATGTCTGCTTCTAAGTCCAAAACGCAGCTACCTAACAGAACGGTTGTCAATGTGTGCACTCAACTTCCAGAGTTAAACCCGTGTGCGGATTCAGCAGTCTGCAAACACTCTCTGTGCAGAGTCTCAAAACAGGCACTTTCAACCCAATAATGGCCTATGGAAGAAAGGGCAGTAAGCACAGGGAAATTTCTGCTTCTAAATCCAAAATGCAGCTATCTAACAGAACGGTTGTCAATGTGTGCACTCAACTTCCAGAGTTAAACCCGAGTGTGGATTCAGCAGTCTGCAAACACTTTCTGTGCAGAGTCTCAAAACAGGTGTTTTCAGCCAAATACCGCCCTATGGAAGAAAGGTCAGTAAGCACAGGGAAATATGTGCTTCTAAATCCAAAACGCAGCTATCTAACAGAACAGTTGTCAATGTGTGCACTCAACTTCCAGAGTTAAACTCGTGTGTGGATTCAGCACTCTGCAAACACTTTCTGTGCAGAGTCTCAAAACAGGCGTTTTCATCCCAATACCGGCCTAAGGAAGAAAGGGCAGTAAGCACAGGGAAATATCTGCTTTTAAATCCAAAAGGCAGCTATCTAACAGAACGGTTGTCAATGTGTGCACTCAACTTCCAGAGTTAAACCCGTGTGTGGATTCAGCAGTCTGCAAACACTCTCTGTGAAGAGTCTCAAAACAGGCGTTTTCAGCCCAATACCGGCCTATGGAAGAAAGGGCAGTAAGCACAGGGAAATTTCTGCTTCTAAATCCAAAACACAGCTATCTAACAGAACGGTTGTCAATGTGTGCACTCAACTTCTAGAGTTAAAGCCGTGTGTGGATTCAGCAGTCTGCAAACACTTTCTGTGCAGAGTCTCAAAACAGGTGTTTTCAGACCAATACCATCCTATGGAAGAAAGGGCAGTAAGCACAGGGAAATGTCTGCTTCTAAATCCAAAACGCAGCTACCTAACAGAACGGCTGTCAATGTGTGCACTCAACTTCCAGAGTTAACCCGTGTGTGGATTCAGGAGTCTGCAAACACTCTCTGTGCAGAGTCTCAAAACAGGCGTTTTCAACCCAAGAATGGCCTATGGAAGAAAGGGCAGTAAGCACAGGGAAATTTCTGCTTCTAAATCCAAAACGCAGCTATCTAACAAAACGGTTGTCAATGTGTGCACTCAACTTCCAGAGTTAAACCCGAGTGTGGATTCAGCAGTCTGCAAACACTTTCTGTGCAGAGTCTCAAAACAGGTGTTTTCAGCCCAATACCGCCCTATGGAAGAAAGGGCAGTAAGCACAGGGAAATATGTGCTTCTAAATCCAAAACGCAGCTATCTAACAGAACGGTTGTCAATGTGTGCACTCAACTTCCAGAGTTAAACCCGTGTGTGGATTCAGCGGTCTGCAAACACTTTCTGTGCAGAGTCTCAAAACAGGCGTTTTCATCACAATACCGGCCTATGGAAGAAAGGGCAGTAAGCACAGGGAAATATCTGCTTTTAAATCCAAAACGCAGCTATCTAACAGAACGGTTGTCAATGTGTGCACTCAACTTCCAGAGTTAAACCCGTGTGTGGATTCAGCAGTCTGCAAACACTTTCTGTGCAGAGTCTCAAAACAGGCGTTTTCAGCCCAATACCGGCCAATGGAAGAAAGGGCATTAAGCACAGGAAAATATCTGCTTCTAAATCCAAAACGCAGCTATCTAACACAACGGTTGTCAATGTGTGCACTCAACTTCCAGAATTAAACCCGAGTGTGGATTCAGCCGTCTGCAAACACTTTCTGTGCAGAGTCTCAAAACAGGCGTTTCCAGCCCAATACCGGCCTATGGAAGAAAGGGCAGTAACCACGGGAAAATATGTGCTTCTAAATCCAAAACGCAGGTATCTAACAGAGCGGTTGTCAATGTGTGCAGTCAACTTTCAGAGTTAAACCCGTGTGTGGATTCAGCAGTCTGCAAACACTTTCTGTGCAGAGTCTCAAAACAGGCGTTTTCAGCCGAATACTGGCCTATGGAAGAAAGGGCAGTAAGCACAGGAAAATTTCTGCTTCTAAATCCAAAACGCAGCTATCTAACAGAACGGTTGTCAATGTGTGCACTCAACTTCCAGAGTTAAACCTGTGTGTGCATTCAGCAGTCTGCAAACACTTTCTGTGCAGAGTCTCAAAACAGTCGTTTTCACCCCAATACCGGCCTATGGAAGAAAGGGCAGTAAGCACGGGGAAATATCTGCTTCTAAATCCAAAACGCAGCTATCTAACAGAACGGTTGTCAATGTGTGCACTCAACTTCCAGAGTTAAACCCGTCTGTGGATTCAGCAGTCTGCAAACACTTTCTGTGCAGAGTCTCAAAACAGTCGTTTTCAGCCCAATACCGGCATATGGAAGAAAGGAAGTAAGCACAGGGGAGTATCTGCTTCTAAATCCATAACGCAGCTATCTAACAGAACGGTTGTCAATGAGTGCACTCAACTTCCAGAGTTAAACCCGTGTGTCGTTTCAGCAGTCTGCAAACACTTTCTGTGCAGAGTCTCAAAACAGGAGTTTTCAGCCCAATACCGGCCTATGGAAGAAAGGGCAGGAAGCACAGGGAAAAATATGCTTCTAAATCCAAAACGCAGCTATGTAACAGAACGGTTGTCAATGTGTGCACTCAACTTCCAGAATTAAACCCGTGTGTGGATTCAGCAGTCTGCAAACCGTTTCTGTGCAGAGTCTCAAAACAGGCGTTTTCAGCCCAATACCGGCCTATGGAAGAAAGGGCAGTAAGCACAGGGAAATATCTGCTTCTAAATCCAAAACGCAGCTATCTAATAGAACGATTGTCAATGTGTGCACTCAACTTCCAGAATTAAACCGAGTGTGGATTCAGGAGTCTGCAAACACATTCTGTGCAGAGTCTCAAAACAGGAGTTTTCATCCCAATACCGGCCTATGGAAGAAAGGGCACTAAGCACAGGGAAATATCTGCTTCTAAATCCAAAACGCAGCTATCTAACAGAACGGTTGTCAATGTCTGCACTCAACTTCCAGAATTAAACCCGTGTGTGGATTCAGCAGTCTGCAAACAGTTTCTGTGTAGAGTCTCAAAACAGGCGTTTTTAGCCCAATACCATCCTACGGAAGAAAGGGCAGTAAGCACAGGGAAGTGTCTGCTTCTAAGTCCAAAACGCAGCTACCTAACAGAACTGCTGTCAATGTGTGCACTCAACTTCCAGAGTTAAACCCGTGTGCGGATTCAGCAGTCTGCAAACACTCTCTGTGCAGAGTCTCAAAACAGGCGTTTTCAACCCAATAATGGCCTATGGAAGAAAGGGCAGTAAGCACAGGGAAATTTCTTCTTCTAAATCCAAAATGCAGCTATCTAACAGAACGGTTGTCAATGTGTGCACTCAACTTCCATAGTTAAACCCGTGTGTGGATTCAGCAGTCTGCAAACACTTTCTGTGCAGAGTCTGAAAACAGGCGTTTTCAGCCCAATAGCGGCCTATGGAATAAAGGGCAGTAAGCACAGGGAAATATCCTCTTCTAAATCCAAAACGCAGCTATATAACCGAACGGTTGTCAATGTGTGCACTCAACTTCTAGAGTTAATGCCGTGTGTGGATTCAGCAGTCTGCAAACACTTTCTGTGCAGAGTCTCAAAACAGGTGTTTTCAGACCAATACCATCCTACGGAAGAAAGGGCAGTAAGCACATGGAAATGTCTGTTTCTAAGTCCAAAACGCAGCTACCTAACAGAAAGGCTGTCAATGTGTGCACTCAACTTCCAGAGTTAAACCCGTGTGCGGATTCAGCAGTCTGCAAACACTCTCTGTGCAGAGTCTCAAAACAGGCGTTTTCAACCCAATAATGGCCTATGGAAGAAAGGGCAGTAAGCACAGGGAAATTTCTGCTTCTAAATCCAAAATGCAGCTACCTAACAGAACGGTTGTCAATGTGTGCACTCAACTTCTAGAGTTAAACCCGAGTGTGGATTCAGCAGTCTGCAAACACTTTCTGTGCAGAGTCTCAAAACAGGTGTTTTCAGCCCAATACCGCCCTATGGAAGAAAGGTCAGTAAGCACAGGGAAATATGTGCTTCTAAATCCAAAACGCAGCTATCTAACAGAACGGTTGCCAATGTGTGCACTCAACTTCCAGAGTTAAACCCGTGTGTGGATTCAGCACTCTGCAAACACTTTCTGTGCAGAGTCTCAAAACAGGCGTTTTCATCCCAATACCAGCCTAAGGAAGAAAGGGCAGTAAGCACAGGGAAATATCTGCTTTTAAATCCAAAACGCAGCTATCTAACATAACGGTTGTCAATGTGTGCACTCAACTTCCAGAGTTAAACCCGTGTGTGGATTCAGCAGTCTGCAAACACTCTCTGTGCAGAGTCTCAAAACAGGCGTTTTCAGCCCAATACCGGCCTATGGAAGAAAGGGCAGTAAGCACAGGGAAATTTCTGCTTCTAAATCCAAAACACAGCTATCTAACAGAATGGTTGTCAATGTGTGCACTCAACTTCTAGAATTAAAGCCGTGTGTGGATTCAGCAGTCTGCAAACACTTTGTGTGCAGAGTCTCAAAACAGGTGTTTTCAGACCAATACCATCCTATGGAAGAAAGGGCAGTAAGCACAGGGAAATGTCTGCTTCTAAGTCCAAAACGCAGCTACCTAACAGAACGGCTGTCAATGTGTGCACTCAACTTCCAGAGTTAAACCCGTGTGGGGATTCAGCAGTCTGCAAACACTTTCTGTGCAGAGTCTCAGAACAGGCGTTTTCATCCCAATACCGGCCTATGGAAGAAAGGGCAGTAACCACAGGGAAATATGTGCTTCTAAATCCAAAACGCACCTATCTAACAGAACGGTTGTCAATGTGTGCACTCAACTTCCAGAGTTAAACCCGTGTGTGGATTCAGCAGTCTGCAAACACTTTCTCTGCAGAGTCTCAAAACAGGCGTTTTCAGCCCAATACCGGCCTATGGAAGAAATGGCAGTAAGCACAGGGAAATTTCTGCTTCTAAATCCAAAATGCAGCTATCTAACAGAACGGTTGTCAATGTGTGCACTCAACTTCCATAGTTAAACCCGTGTGTGGATTCAGCAGTCTGCAAACACTTTCTGTGCAGAGTCTGAAAACAGGCGTTTTCAGCCCAATACCGGCCTATGGAAGAAAGGGCAGTTAGCACAGGAAAATTTCTGCTTCTAAATCCAAAACGCAGCTATCTAACAGAACGGTTGTCAATGTGTGCACTCAACTTCCAGAGTTAAACCCGTGTGTGCATTCAGCAGTCTGCAAACACTTTCTGTGCAGAGTCTCTAAACAGGCGTTTTCACCCCAATACCGGCCTATGGAAGATAGGGCAGTAAGCACAGGGAAATATCTGTTTCTAAATCCAAAACGCAAATATCTAACAGAACGGTTGTCAATGTGTGCACTCAACTTCCAGAGTTAAACCCGTCTGTGGATTCAGCAGTCTGCAAACACTTTCTGTGCAGAGTCTCAAAACAGTCGTTTTCAGCCCAATACCGGCATATGGAAGAAAGGAAGTAAGCACAGGGGAGTATCTGCTTCTAAATCCATAACGCAGCTATCTAACAGAACGGTTGTCAATGAGTGCACTCAACTTCCAGAGTTAAACCCGTGTGTGGTTTCAGCAGTCTGCAAACACTTTCTGTGCAGAGTCTCAAACAGGAGTTTTCAGCCCAATACCGGCCTATGGAAGAAAGGGCAGGAAGCACAGGGAAATATATGCTTCTAAATCCGAAACGCAGCTATGTAACAGAACGGTTGTCAATGTGTGCACTCAACTTCCAGAGTTAAACCCGTGTGTGGATTCAGCACTCTGCAAACACTCTCTGTGCAGAGTCTCAAAACAGGCGTTTTCAGCCCAATACCGGCCTATGGACGAAAAGGCAGTAAGCACAGGGAAATTTCTGCTTCTAAATCCAAAACGCAGCTACCTATCAGAACAGCTGTCAATGTGTGCACTCAACTTCCAGAGTTAAACCCGTGTGCGGATTCAGCAGTCTGCAAACACTCTCTGTGCAGAGTCTCAAAACAGGCGTTTTCAACCCAATAATGGCCTATGGAAGAAAGGGCAGTAAGCACAGGGAAATTTCTGCTTCTAAATCCAAAATGCAGCTATCTAACAGAACGGTTGTCAATGTTTCCACTCAACTTCCAGAGTTAACCCCGAGTGTGGATTCAGCAGTCTGCAAACACTTTCTGTGCAGAGTCTCAAAACAGGTGTTTTCAGCCCAATACCGCCCTATGGAAGAAAGGTCAGTAAGCACAGGGAAATATGTGCTTCTAAATCCAAAACGCAGCTATCTAACAGAACGGTTGTCAATGTGTGCACTCAACTTCCAGAGTTAAACCCGTGTGTGGATTCAGCACTCTGCAAACACTTTCTGTGCAGAGTCTCAAAACAGGCGTTTTCATCCCAATACCGGCCTAAGGAAGAAAGGGCAGTAAGCACAAGGAAATATCTGCTTTTAAATCCAAAACGCAGCTATCTAACATAACGGTTGTCAATGTGTGCACTCAACTTCCAGAGTTAAACCCGTGTGTGGATTCAGCAGTCTGCAAACACTCTCTGTGCAGAGTCTCAAAACAGGCGTTTTCAGCCCAATACCGGCCTATGGAAGAAAGGGCAGTAAGCACAGGGAAATTTCTGCTTCTAAATCCAAAACACAGCTATCCAACAGAACGGTTGTCAATGTGGGCACTCATCTTCTAGAGTTAAAGCCGTGTGTGGACTAAGGTCTGCAAACACTTTCTGTGCAGAGCCTCAAAACAGGTGTTTTCAGACCAATACCATCCTATGGAAGAAAGGGCAGTAAGCACAGGGAAATGTCTGCTTCTAAATCCAAAACGCAGCTACCTAACAGAACGGCTGTCAATGTGTGCACTCAACTTCCAGAGTTAAACCCATGTGCGGATTCAGCAGTCTGCAATCACTCTCTATGCAGAGTCTCAAAACAGGCGTTTTCAACCCAATAATGGCCTATGGAAGAAAGGGCAGTAAGCACAGGGAAATTTCTGCTTCTAAATCCAAAACGCAGCTATCTAACAGAACGGTTGTCAATGTGTGCACTCAACTTCCAGAGTTAAACCCGAGTGTGGATTCAGCAGTCTGCAAACACTTTCTGTGCAGAGTCTCAAAACAGGTGTTTTCAGCCCAATACCGCCCTATGGAAGAAAGGGCAGTAAGCACAGGGAAATATGTGCTTCTAAATCCAAAATGCAGCTATCTAACAGAACGGTTGTCAATGTGTGCACTCAACTTCCAGAGTTAAACCCGTGTGTGGATTCAGCGGTCTGCAAACACTTTCAGTGCAGAGTCTCAAAACAGGCGTTTTCATCACAATACCGGATTATGGAAGAAAGGGCAGTAAGCACAGGGAAATATCTGCTTTTAAATCCAAAACGCAGCTATCTAAGAGAACGGTTGTCAATGTGTGCACTCAACTTCCAGAGTTAAACCCGTGTGTGGATTCAGCAGTCTGCAAACAGTTTCTGTGCAGAGTCTCAAAACAGGCGTTTTCTGCCCAATACCGGCCAATGAAAGAAAGGGCAGTAAGCACAGGGAAATATCTGCTTCTAAATCCAAAACGCAGCTATCTAACACAACGGTTGTCAATGTGTGCACTCAACTTCCAGAATTAAACCCGTGTGTGGATTCAGCAGTCTGCAAACACTTTCTGTGCAGAGTCTCAAAACAGGCGTTTTCAGCCCAATACCGGCCTATGGAAGAAAGGGCAGTAACCACGGCGAAATATGTGCTTCTAAATCCAAAACGAAGCTATCTAACAGAACGGTTGTCAATGTGCGCAGTCCACTTCCAGAGTTAAACCCGTTTGTGGATTCAGCAGTCTGCAAACACTTTCTGTGCAGAGTCTCAAAACAGTCGTTTTCAGCCTAATACCGGCATATGGAAGAAAGGAAGTAAGCACAGGGGAATATCTGCTTCTAAATCCATAACGCAGCTATCTAACAGAACGGTTGTCAATGAGTGAACTCAACTTCCAGAGTTAAACCCGTGTGTGGATTCAGCAGTCTGCAAACACTTTCTGTGCAGAGTCTCAAAACAGGAGTTTTCAGCCCAATACCGGCCTATGGAAGAAAGGGCAGGAAGCACAGGGAAATATATGCTTCTAAATCCAAAACGCAGCTATGTAACAGAACGGTTGTCAATGTGTGCACTCAACTTCTAGAATTAAACCCGTGTGTGGATTCAGCAGTCTGCAAACCGTTTCAGTGCAGAGTCTCAAAACAGGCGTTTTCAGCCCAATACCGACCTATGGAAGAAAGGGCAGTAAGCACAGGGAAATATCTGCTTCTAAATCCAAAACGCAGCTATCTAACAGAACGATTGTCAATGTGTGCACTCAACTTCCAGAGTTAAACCGAGTGTGGATTCAGCAGTCTGCAAACACATTCTGTGCAGAGTCTCAAAACAGGAGTTTTCAGCCCAATACCGGCCTATGGAAGAAAGGGCACTAAGCACAGGGAAATATCTGCTTCTAAATCCAAAACGCAGCTATCTAACAGAACGGTTGTCAATGTCTGCACTCAACTTCCAGAGTTAAACCCGTGTGTGGACTCAGCAGTCTGCAAACACTTTCTGTGCAGAGTCTGAAAACAGGCGTTTTCAGCCCAATACCGGCCTATGGAAGAAAGGGCAGTTAGCACAGGAAAATTTCTGCTTCTAAATCCAAAACGCAGCTATCTAACAGAACGGTTGTCAATGTGTGCACTCAAGTTCCAGAGTTAAACCCGTGTGTGCATTCAGCAGTCTGCAAACACTTTGTGTGCAGAGTCTCTAAACAGGCGTTTTCACCCCAATACCGGCCTATGGAAGATAGGGCAGTAAGCACAGGGAAATATCTGCTTCTAAATCCAAAACGCAGCTATCTAACAGAACGGTTGTCAATGTGTGCACTCAACTTCTAGAGTTAAAGCCGTGTGGATTCAGCAGTCTGCAAACACTTTCTGTGCAGAGTCTCAAAACAGGTGTTTTCAGACCAATACCATCCTATGGAAGAAAGGGCAGTAAGCACAGGGAAATGTCTGCTTCTAAGTCCAAAACGCAGCTACCTAACAGAACGGCTGTCAATGTGTGCACTCAACTTCCAGAGTTAAACCCGTGTGCGGATTCAGCAGTCTGCAAACACTCTCTGTGCAGAGTCTCAAAACAGGCGTTTTCAACCCAGTAATGGCCTATGGAAGAAAGGGCAGTAAGCACAGGGAAATTTCTGCTTCTAAATCCAAAATGCAGCTATCTAACAGAATGGTTGTCAATGTCTGCACTCAACTTCCAGAGTTAAACCCGTGTGTGGTTTCAGCAGTCTGCAAACACTTTCTGTGCAGAGTCTCAAAACAGGAGTTTTCAGCCCAATACCGGCCTATGGAAGAAAGGGCAGGAAGCACAGGGAAATATATGCTTCTAAATCCAAAACGCAGCTATGTAACAGAACGGTTGTCAATGTGTGCACTCAACTTCCAGAATTAAACCCGTGTGTGGATTCAGCAGTCTGCAAACCGTTTCTGTGCAGAGTCTCAAAACAGGCGTTTTCAGCCCAATACCGGCCTATGGAAGAAAGGGCAGTAAGCACAGGGAAATATCTGCTTCTAAATCCAAAACGCAGCTATCTAATAGAATGATTGTCAATGTGTGCACTCAACTTCCAGAGTTAAACCGAGTGTGGATTCAGGAGTCTGCAAACACATTCTGTGCAGAGTCTCAAAACAGGAGTTTTCAGCCCAATACCGGCCTATGGAAGAAAGGGCACTAAGCACAGGGAAATATCTGCTTCTAAATCCAAAACGCAGCTATCTAACAGAACGGTTGTCAATGTCTGCACTCAACTTCCAGAATTAAACCCGTGTGTGGATTCAGCAGTCTGCAAACAGTTTCTGTGCAGAGTCTCAAAACAGGCGTTTTTAGCCCAATACCGGCCTGTGGAAGAAAGGCCAGTAAGCACAGGGAAATATCTGCTTATAAATCCAAAACGCAGCTATCTAACAGAACTGTTGTCAATGTGTGCATTCAACTTCCAGAGTTAAACCCGTGTGTGGATTCAGCAGTCTGCAAACACTTTCTGTGCAGAGTCTCAAAACAGGCGTTTTCATCCCAATACCGGCCTATGGAAGAAAGGGCAGTAACCACAGGGAAATATGTGCTTCTAAATCCAAAACGCAGCTATCTAACAGAACGGTTGTCAATGTGTGCACTCAACTTCCAGAGTTAAACCTGTGTGTGGATTCAGCAGTCTGCAAACACTTTCTGTGCAGAGTCTCAAAACAGGCGTTTTCAGCCCAATACCGGCCTATGGAAGAAAGGCCACCTCGGCCACCCCGGCCCCTGCATCTGTCTGACCGCTCATTCAGGCGGAAGAAGGACTCGGTGGAGAGCCACCCGACCTGGGTGGATGACACGCGGATCGTTGCGGATGCCATCGTGGAGAAGATCGTGCAGAGCCAGGACTTCACGGATGGCAGCAACACTGAGGACAGCAACCTCCGGCTGTTCGTGAGCCGTGATGGCTCTGCCACGCTGAGCGGTTTTTTTTTTTTTTTTTTTTTTTTTTTGGACGAGACTCTCCCCACGTTGGCCGGTCCTGTTCCCCCAGGCCCGGAGACCCGCTGTCCACTCACGCTCCCCTCCCTCACACATGTGTCAAGCTCCCCACTCTGGCCTCAGTTTCCCCATCAGGAATGATGGTCTCAGACCTACTGATCTCCGGGGTGCTGGAGCCCCTGGCTCAGACCTTTTAATATGGACAAAGTAGCCCCACGCAGGGAATACGGCCCCCACGCCAACCTCCGTAAGGACATCGCCGCTGGGTTTAGGAGGCCAAGTGCCTGATGTGCCTGCCCCCAGGCCTCTCCTACAATGCAGCCCAAGGAGCAGGCCAAGGTGGCGCCACCTCAGGTCACTCCACCTGTCCACACCCTCAGGCCCCCTGTGGTTATGCCTCTTGTGAGCCACAGACCCTTTTCAGCAGCTACTGAAGCTGGTGCCCTGATTCCGCACCACAATCTGCACACAGCCTCTGCCTGAGCCCAGGCTCCCTTCCCTCGGGCCCCAGGAGCCCCACCTCAGGGTCTGGGACGGAGACCATGGCAGTCCATGCTGGCAGGCAACCAGCAAGATGCAGCGGCTTAACAGGATCCCAGACTGTGTGTCGGGCGGGGGGTGTAGGCTGGGCGTGGGGTTCACTTCAGACACTGTGGAGTCTGAAGTTCAGATAAACAACAAATCATCGTGTTGATGGGAGTTTGTCCCAGATATTGCACGGGACACAGTTGTACAAAAATCTATGTGTTGTTTCTCTGAAACGCAAATATAACTGGGCAACCGGTGTGGCTTGCACTGTCTTGTTTTGTTTTGTTTTTGCTAAATGTGGCAGCCCCACTGGGAAGGAGAGTGAGTGCGAGCGAGGAGGGGAGGGGATGCCTCTGGAGCCTGGTGTTCCAGTGACATTTCACAACGGAGATGAAAAATCTCTGAACCGTTGGACGCATTGAAATCTTACGCACAGGGAAATTTCTGCTTCTAAATCCAAAATGCAGCTATCTAACAGAACGGTTGTCAATGTGTGCACTGAACATCCAGAGTTAAACCCGTGTGTGGATTCAGCAGTCTGCAAACACTTTCTGTGCAGAGTCTGAAAACAGGCGTTTTCAGCCCAATACCGGCCTATGGAAGAAAGGGCAGTTAGCACAGGAAAATTTCTGCTTCTAAATCCAAAACGCAGCTATCTAACAGAACGGTTGTCAATGTGTGCACTCAACTTCCAGAGTTAAACCCGTGTGTGCATTCAGCAGTCTGAAAACACTTTGTGTGCAGAGTCTCTAAACAGGCGTTTTCACCCCAATACCGGCCTATGGAAGATAGGGCAGTAAGCACAGGGAAATATCTGTTTCTAAATCCAAAACGCAAATATCTAACAGAACGGTTGTCAATGTGTGCACTCAACTTCCAGAGTTAAACCCGTCTGTGGATTCAGCAGTCTGCAAACACTTTCTGTGCAGAGTCTCAAAACAGGCGTTTTCAGCCCAATCCCGTCATATGGAAGAAAGGAAGTAAGCACAGGGGAATATCTGCTTCTAAATCCATAACGCAGCTATCTAACAGAACGGTTGTCAATGTGTGCACTCAACTTCCAGAGTTAAACCCGGGTGTGGATTCAGCAGTCTGCAAACACTTTCTGTGCAGAGTCTCAAAACAGGAGTTTTCAGCCAAATACCGGCCTATGGAAGAAAGGGCAGGAAGCACAGGGAAATATATGCTTCTAAATCCAAAACGCAGCTATGTAACAGAACGGTTGTCAATGTGTGCACTCAACTTCCAGAATTAAACCCGTGTGTGGATTCAGCAGTCTGCAAACCGTTTCTGTGCAGAGTCTCAAAACAGGCGTTTTCAGCCAAATACCGGCCTATGGAAGAAAGGGCAGTAAGCACAGGGAAATATCCTCTTCTAAATCCAAAACGCAGCTATATAACCGAACGGTTGTCAATGTGTGCACTCAACTTCTAGAGTTAAAGCCGTGTGTGGATTCAGCAGTCTGCAAACACTTTCTGTGCAGAGTCTCAAAACAGGTGTTTTCAGACCAATACCATCCTACGGAAGAAAGGGCAGTAAGCACAGGGAAATGTCTGCTTCTAAGTCCAAAACGCAGCTACCTAACAGAACTGCTGTCAATGTGTGCACTCAACTTCCAGAGTTAAACCCGTGTGCGGATTCAGCAGTCTGCAAACACTCTCTGTGCAGAGTCTCAAAACAGGCGTTTTCAACCCAATAATGGCCTATGGAAGAAAGGGCAGTAAGCACAGGGAAATTTCTGCTTCTAAATCCAAAATGCAGCTACCTAACAGAACGGTTGTCAATGTGTGCACTCAACTTCCAGAGTTAAACCCGAGTGTGGATTCAGCAGTCTGCAAACCGTTTCTGTGCAGAGTCTCAAAACAGGTGTTTTCAGCCCAATACCGCCCTATGGAAGAAAGGTCAGTAAGCACAGGGAAATATGTGCTTCTAAATCCAAAACGCAGCTATCTAACAGAACGGTTGTCAATGTGTGCACTCAACGTCCAGAGTTAAACCCGTGTGTGGATTCAGCACTCTGCAAACACTTTCTGTGCAGAGTCTCAAAACAGGCGTTTTCATCCCAATACCGGCCTAAGGAAGAAAGGGCAGTAAGCACAGGGAAATATCTGCTTTTAAATCCAAAACGCAGCTATCTAACATAACGGTTGTCAATGTGTGCACTCAACTTCCAGAGTTAAACCCGTGTGTGGATTCAACAGTCTGCAAACACTCTCTGTGCAGAGTCTCAAAACAGGCGTTTTCAGCCCAATACCGGCCTATGGAAGAAAGGGCAGTAAGCACAGGGAAATTTCTGCTTCTAAATCCAAAACACAGCTATCTAACAGAACGGTTGTCAATGTGTGCACTCAACTTCTAGAGTTAAAGCCGTGTGTGGATTCAGCAGTCTGCAAACACTTTCTGTGCAGAGTCTCAAAACAGGTGTTTTCAGACCAATACCATCCTATGGAAGAAAGGGCAGTAAGCACAGGGAAATGTCTGCTTCTAAGTCCAAAACGCAGCTACCTAACAGAACGGCTGTCAATGTGTGCACTCAACTTCCAGAGTTAAACCCGTGTGCGGATTCAGCAGTCTGCAAACACTTTCTGTGCAGAGTCTCAAAACAGGCGTTTTCATCCCAATACCGGCCTATGGAAGAAAGGGCAGTAACCACAGGGAAATATGTGCTTCTAAATCCAAAACGCACCTATCTAACAGAACGGTTGTCAATGTGTGCACTCAACTTCCAGAGTTAAACCCGTGTGTGGATTCAGCAGTCTGCAAACACTTTCTGTGCAGAGTCTCAAAACAGGCGTTTTCAGCCCAATACCGGCCTATGGAAGAAAGGGCAGTAAGCACAGGGAAATTTCTGCTTCTAAATCCAAAATGCAGCTATCTAACAGAACGGTTGTCAATGTGTGCACTCAACTTCCATAGTTAAACCCGTGTGTGGATTCAGCAGTCTGCAAACACTTTCTGTGCAGAGTCTGAAAACAGGCGTTTTCAGCCCAATACCGGCCTATGGAAGAAAGGGCAGTTAGCACAGGAAAATTTCTGCTTCTAAATCCAAAACGCAGCTATCTAACAGAACGGTTGTCAATGTGTGCACTCAACTTCCAGAGTTAAACCCGTGTGTGCATTCAGCAGTCTGCAAACACTTTGTGTGCAGAGTCTCTAAACAGGCGTTTTTACCCCAATACCGGCCTATGGAAGATAGGGCAGTAAGCACAGGGAAATATCTGTTTCTAAATCCAAAACGCAAATATCTAACAGAACGGTTGTCAATGTGTGCACTCAACTTCCAGAGTTAAACCCGTCTGTGGATTCAGCAGTCTGCAAACACTTTCTGTGCAGAGTCTCAAAACAGTCGTTTTCAGCCCAATACCGGCATATGGAAGAAAGGAAGTAAGCACAGGGGAGTATCTGCTTCTAAATCCATAACGCAGCTATCTAACAGAACGGTTGTCAATGAGTGCACTCAACTTCCAGAGTTAAACCCGTGTGTGGTTTCAGCAGTCTGCAAACACTTTCTGTGCAGAGTCTCAAAACAGGAGTTTTCAGCCCAATACCGGCCTATGGAAGAAAGGGCAGGAAGCACAGGGAAATATATGCTTCTAAATCCAAAACGCAGCTATGTAACAGAACGGTTGTCAATGTGTGCACTCAACTTCCAGAGTTAAACCCGTGTGTGGATTCAGCACTCTGCAAACACTCTCTGTGCAGAGTCTCAAAACAGGCGTTTTCAGGCCAATACCGGCCTATGGAAGAAAGGGCAGTAAGCACAGGGAAATTTCTGCTTCTAAATCCAAAACGCAGCTACCTATCAGAACAGCTGTCAATGTGTGCACTCAACTTCCAGAGTTAAACCCGTGTGCGGATTCAGCAGTCTGCAAACACTCTCTGTGCAGAGTCTCAAAACAGGCGTTTTCAACCCAATAATGGCCTATGGAAGAAAGGGCAGTAAGCACAGGGAAATTTCTGCTTCTAAACCCAAAATGCAGCTATCTAACAGAACGGTTGACAATGTGTGCACTCAACTTCCAGAGTTAACCCCGAGTGTGGATTCAGCAGTCTGCAAACACTTTCTGTGCAGAGTCTCAAAACAGGTGTTTTCAGCCCAATACCGCCCTATGGAAGAAAGGTCAGTAAGCACAGGGAAATATGTGCTTCTAAATCCAAAACGCAGCTATCTAACAGAACGGTTGTCAATGTGTGCACTCAACTTCCAGAGTTAAACCCGGGTGTGGATTCAGCACTCTGCAAACACTTTCTGTGCAGAGTCTCAAAACAGGCGTTTTCATCCCAATACCGGCCTAAGGAAGAAAGGGCAGTAAGCACAGGGAAATATCTGCTTTTAAATCCAAAACACAGCTATCTAACATAACGGATGTCAATGTGTGCACTCAACTTCCAGAGTTAAACCCGTGTGTGGATTCAGCAGTCTGCAAACACTCTCTGTGCAGAGTCTCAAAACAGGCGTTTTCAGCCCAATACCGGCCTATGGAAGAAAGGGCAGTAAGCACAGGGAAATTTCTGCTTCTAAATCCAAAACACAGCGATCCAACAGAACAGTTGTCAATGTGTGCACTCATCTTCTAGAGTTAAAGCCGTGTGTGGATTCAGCAGTCTGCAAACACTTTCTGTGCAGAGCCTCAAAACAGGTGTTTTCAGACCAATACCATCCTATGGAAGAAAGGGCAGTAAGCACAGGGAAATGTCTGCTTCTAAATCCAAAACGCAGCTACCTAACAGAACGGCTGTCAATGTGTGCACTCAACTTCCAGAGTTAAACCCGTGTGTGGATTCAGCAGTCTGCAAACACTCTCTATGCAGAGTCTCAAAACAGGCGTTTTCAGCCCAATACCGGCCTATGGAAGAAAGGGCAGTAAGCACAGGGAAATTTCTGCTTCTAAATCCAAAACGCAGCTATCTAACAGAACGGTTGTCAATGTGTGCACTCAACTTCCAGAGTTAAACCCGAGTGTGGATTCAGCAGTCTGCAAACACTTTCTGTGCAGAGTCTCAAAACAGTCGTTTTCATCCCAATACCGGCCTATGGAAGAAAGGGCAGTAACCACAGGGAAATATGTGCTTCTAAATCCAAAACGCACCTATCTAACAGAACGGTTGTCAATGTGTGCACTCAACTTCCAGAGTTAAACCCGTCTGTGGATTCAGCAGTCTGCAAACACTTTCTGTGCAGAGTCTCAAAACAGGCGTTTTCAGCCCAATACCGGCCTATGGAAGAAAGGGCAGTAAGCACAGGGAAATTTCTGCTTCTAAATCCAAAATGCAGCTATCTAACAGAACGGTTGTCAATGTGTGCACTCAACTTCCATAGTTAAACCCGTGTGTGGATTCAGCAGTCTGCAAACACTTTCTGTGCAGAGTCTGAAAACAGGCGTTTTCAGCCCAATACCGGCCTATGGAAGAAAGGGCAGTTAGCACAGGAAAATTTCTGCTTCTAAATCCAAAACGCAGCTATCTAACAGAACGGTTGTCAATGTGTGCACTCAACTTCCAGAGTTAAACCCGTGTGTGCATTCAGCAGTCTGCAAACACTTTGTGTGCAGAGTCTCTAAACAGGCGTTTTCACCCCAATACCGGCCTATGGAAGATAGGGCAGTAAGCACAGGGAAATATCTGTTTCTAAATCCAAAACGCAAATATCTAACAGAACGGTTGTCAATGTGTGCACTCAACTTCCAGAGTTAAACCCGTCTGTGGATTCAGCAGTCTGCAACCACTTTCTCTGCAGAGTCTCAAAACAGTCGTTTTCAGCCCAATACCGGCATATGGAAGAAAGGAAGTAAGCACAGGGGAGTATCTGCTTCTAAATCCATAACGCAGCTATCTAACAGAACGGTTGTCAATGTCTGCTCTCAACTTCCAGAATTAAACCCGTGTGTGGATTCAGCAGTCTGCAAACAGTTTCTGTGCAGAGTCTCAAAACAGGCGTTTTTAGCCCAATACCGGCCTGTGGAAGAAAGGCCAGTAAGCACAGGGAAATATCTGCTTCTAAATCCAAAACGCAGCTATCTAACAGAACGATTGTCAATGTGTGCACTCAACTTCCAGAGTTAAACCGAGTGTGGATTCAGCAGTCTGCAAACACATTCTGTGCAGAGTCTCAAAACAGGAGTTTTCAGCCCAATACCGGCCTATGGAAGAAAGGGCACTAAGCACAGGGAAATATCTGCTTCTAAATCCAAAACGCAGCTATCTAACAGAACGGTTGTCAATGTCTGCTCTCAACTTCCAGAATTAAACCCGTGTGTGGATTCAGCAGTCTGCAAACAGTTTCTGTGCAGAGTCTCAAAACAGGCGTTTTTAGCCCAATCCCGGCCTGTGGAAGAAAGGCCAGTAAGCACAGGGAAATATCTGTTTCTAAATCCAAAACGCAGCTATCTAACAGAACTGTTGTCAATGTGGGCATTCAACTTCCAGAGTTAAACCCGTGTGTGGATTCAGCAGTCTGCAAACACTTTCTGTGCAGAGTCTCAAAACAGGCGTTTTCATCCCAATACCGGCCTATGGAAGAAAGGGCAGTAACCACAGGGAAATATGTGCTTCTAAATCCAAAACGCACCTATCTAACAGAACGGTTGTCAATGTGTGCACTCAACTTCTAGAGTTAAACCCGTGTGTGGATTCAGCAGTCTGCAAACATTTTCTGTGCAGAGTCTCAAAACAGGCGTTTTCAGCCCAATACCGGCCTATGGAAGAAAGGGCAGTAAGCACAGGGAAATTTCTGCTTCTAAATCCAAAATGCAGCTATCTAACAGAACGGTTGTCAATGTGTGCACTCAACATCCATAGTTAAACCCGTGTGTGGATTCAGCAGTCTGCAAACAGTTTCTTTGCAGAGTCTGAAACAGGCGTTTTCAGCCCAATACCGGCCTATGGAAGAAAGGGCAGTTAGCACAGGAAAATTTCTGCTTCTAAATCCAAAACGCAGCTATCTAACAGAACGGTTGTCAATGTGTGCACTCAACTTCCAGAGTTAAACCCGTGTGTGCATTCAGCAGTCTGAAAACACTTTGTGTGCAGAGTCTCTAAACAGGCGTTTTCACCCCAACACCGGCCTATGGAAGATAGGGCAGTAAGCACAGGGAAATATCTGTTTCTAAATCCAAAACGCAAATATCTAACAGAACGGTTGTCAATGTGTGCACTCAACTTCCAGAGTTAAACCCATCTGTGGATTCAGCAGTCTGCAAACACTTTCTGTGCAGAGTCTCAAAACAGGCGTTTTCAGCCCAATCCCGTCATATGGAAGAAAGGAAGTAAGCACAGGGGAATATCTGCTTCTAAATCCATAACGCAGCTATCTAACAGAACGGTTGTCAATGTGTGCACTCAACTTCCAGAGTTAAACCCGGGTGTGGATTCAGCAGTCTGCAAACACTTTCTGTGCAGAGTCTCAAAACAGGAGTTTTCAGCCAAATACCGGCGTATGGAAGAAAGGGCAGGAAGCACAGGGAAATATATGCTTCTAAATCCAAAACGCAGCTATGTAACAGAACGGTTGTCAATGTGTGCACTCAACTTCCAGAATTAAACCCGTGTGTGGATTCAGCAGTCTGCTAACCGTTTCTGTGCAGAGTCTCAAAACAGGCGTTTTCAGCCCAATACCGGCCTATGGAAGAAAGGGCAGTAAGCACAGGGAAATATCCTCTTCTAAATCCAAAACGCAGCTATATAACCGAACGGTTGTCAATGTGTGCACTCAACTTCTAGAGTTAAAGCCGTGTGTGGATTCAGCAGTCTGCAAACACTTTCTGTGCAGAGTCTCAAAACAGGTGTTTTCAGACCAATACCATCCTACGGAAGAAAGGGCAGTAAGCACAGGGAAATGTCTGCTTCTAAGTCCAAAACGCAGCTACCTAACAGAACGGCTGTCAATGTGTGCACTCAACTTCCAGAGTTAAACCCGTGTGCGGATTCAGCAGTCTGCAAACACTCTCTGTGCAGAGTCTCAAAACAGGCGTTTTCAACCCAATAATGGCCTATGGAAGAAAGGGCAGTAAGCACAGGGAAATTTCTGCTTCTAAATCCAAAATGCAGCTACCTAACAGAACGGTTGTCAATGTGTGCACTCAACTTCTAGAGTTAAACCCGAGTGTGGATTCAGCAGTCTGCAAACCGTTTCTGTGCAGAGTCTCAAAACAGGTGTTTTCAGCCCAATACCGCCCTATGGAAGAAAGGTCAGTAAGCACAGGGAAATATGTGCTTCTAAATCCAAAACGCAGCTATCTAACAGAACGGTTGTCAATGTGTGCACTCAACGTCCAGAGTTAAACCCGTGTGTGGATTCAGCACTCTGCAAACACTTTCTGTGCAGAGTCTCAAAACAGGCGTTTTCATCCCAATACCGGCCTAAGGAAGAAAGGGCAGTAAGCACAGGGAAATATCTGCTTTTAAATCCAAAACGCAGCTATCTAACATAACGGTTGTCAATGTGTGCACTCAACTTCCAGAGTTAAACCCGTGTGTGGATTCAGCAGTCTGCAAACACTCTCTGTGCAGAGTCTCAAAACAGGCGTTTTCAGCCCAATACCGGCCTATGGAAGAAAGGGCAGTAAGCACAGGGAAATTTCTGCTTCTAAATCCAAAACACAGCTATCTAACAGAACGGTTGTCAATGTGTGCACTCAACTTCTAGAGTTAAAGCCGTGTGTGGATTCAGCAGTCTGCAAACACTTTCTGTGCAGAGTCTCAAAACAGGTGTTTTCAGACCAATACCATCCTATGGAAGAAAGGGCAGTAAGCACAGGGAAATGTCTGCTTCTAAGTCCAAAACGCAGCTACCTAACAGAACGGCTGTCAATGTGTGCACTCAACTTCCAGAGTTAAACCCGTGTGCGGATTCAGCAGTCTGCAAACACTTTCTGTGCAGAGTCTCAAAACAGGCGTTTTCATCCCAATACCGGCCTATGGAAGAAAGGGCAGTAACCACAGGGAAATATGTGCTTCTAAATCCAAAACGCACCTATCTAACAGAACGGTTGTCAATGTGTGCACTCAACTTCCAGAGTTAAATCCGTGTGTGGATTCAGCAGTCTGCAAACACTTTCTGTGCAGAGTCTCAAAACAGGCGTTTTCAGCCCAATACCGGCCTATGGAAGAAAGGGCAGTAAGCACAGGGAAATTTCTGCTTCTAAATCCAAAATGCAGCTATCTAACAGAACGGTTGTCAATGTGTGCACTCAACTTCCATAGTTAAACCCGTGTGTGGATTCAGCAGTCTGCAAACACTTTCTGTGCAGAGTCTGAAAACAGGCGTTTTCAGCCCAATACCGGCCTATGGAAGAAAGGGCAGTTAGCACAGGAAAATTTCTGCTTCTAAATCCAAAACGCAGCTATCTAACAGAACGGTTGTCAATGTGTGCACTCAACTTCCAGAGTTAAACCCGTGTGTGCATTCAGCAGTCTGCAAACACTTTGTGTGCAGAGTCTCTAAACAGGCGTTTTTACCCCAATACCGGCCTATGGAAGATAGGGCAGTAAGCACAGGGAAATATCTGTTTCTAAATCCAAAACGCAAATATCTAACAGAACGGTTGTCAATGTGTGCACTCAACTTCCAGAGTTAAACCCGTCTGTGGATTCAGCAGTCTGCAAACACTTTCTGTGCAGAGTCTCAAAACAGTCGTTTTCAGCCCAATACCGGCATATGGAAGAAAGGAAGTAAGCACAGGGGAGTATCTGCTTCTAAATCCATAACGCAGCTATCTAACAGAACGGTTGTCAATGAGTGCACTCAACTTCCAGAGTTAAACCCGTGTGTGGTTTCAGCAGTCTGCAAACACTTTCTGTGCAGAGTCTCAAAACAGGAGTTTTCAGCCCAATACCGGCCTATGGAAGAAAGGGCAGGAAGCACAGGGAAATATATGCTTCTAAATCCAAAACGCAGCTATGTAACAGAACGGTTGTCAATGTGTGCACTCAACTTCCAGAGTTAAACCCGTGTGTGGATTCAGCACTCTGCAAACACTCTCTGTGCAGAGTCTCAAAACAGGCGTTTTCATCCCAATACCGGCCTATGGAAGAAAGGGCAGTAAGCACAGGGAAATTTCTGCTTCTAAATCCAAAACGCAGCTACCTATCAGAACAGCTGTCAATGTGTGCACTCAACTTCCAGAGTTAAACCCGTGTGCGGATTCAGCAGTCTGCAAACACTCTCTGTGCAGAGTCTCAAAACAGGCGTTTTCAACCCAATAATGGCCTATGGAAGAAAGGGCAGTAAGCACAGGGAAATTTCTGCTTCTAAATCCAAAATGCAGCTATCTAACAGAACGGTTGACAATGTGTGCACTCAACTTCCAGAGTTAACCCCGAGTGTGGATTCAGCAGTCTACAAACACTTTCTGTGCAGAGTCTCAAAACAGGTGTTTTCAGCCCAATACCGCCCTATGGAAGAAAGGTCAGTAAGCACAGGGAAATATGTGCTTCTAAATCCAAAACGCAGCTATCTAACAGAACGGTTGTCAATGTGTGCACTCAACTTCCAGAGTTAAACCCGGGTGTGGATTCAGCACTCTGCAAACACTTTCTGTGCAGAGTCTCAAAACAGGCGTTTTCATCCCAATACCGGCCTAAGGAAGAAAGGGCAGTAAGCACAGGGAAATATCTGCTTTTAAATCCAAAACACAGCTATCTAACATAACGGTTGTCAATGTGTGCACTCAACTTCCAGAGTTAAACCCGTGTGTGGATTCAGCAGTCTGCAAACACTCTCTGTGCAGAGTCTCAAAACAGGCGTTTTCAGCCCAATACCGGCCTATGGAAGAAAGGGCAGTAAGCACAGGGAAATTTCTGCTTCTAAATCCAAAACACAGCTATCCAACAGAACGGTTGTCAATGTGTGCACTCATCTTCTAGAGTTAAAGCCGTGTGTGGATTCAGCAGTCTGCAAACACTTTCTGTGCAGAGCCTCAAAACAGGTGTTTTCAGACCAATACCATCCTATGGAAGAAAGGGCAGTAAGCACAGGGAAATGTCTGCTTCTAAATCCAAAACGCAGCTACCTAACAGAACGGCTGTCAATGTGTGCACTCAACTTCCAGAGTTAAACCCGTGTGTGGATTCAGCAGTCTGCAAACACTCTCTATGCAGAGTCTCAAAACAGGCGTTTTCAGCCCAATACCGGCCTATGGAAGAAAGGGCAGTAAGCACAGGGAAATTTCTGCTTCTAAATCCAAAACGCAGCTATCTAACAGAACGGTTGTCAATGTGTGCACTCAACTTCCAGAGTTAAACCCGTGTGTGGATTCAGCAGTCTGCAAACACTTTCTGTGCAGAGTCTCAAAACAGGCGTTTTCTGCCCAATACCGGCCAATGAAAGAAAGGGCAGTAAGCACAGGGAAATATCTGCTTCTAAATCCAAAACGCAGCTATCTAACACAACGGTTGTCAATGTGTGCACTCAACTTCCAGAATTAAACCCGTGTGTGGATTCAGCAGTCTGCAAACACTTTCTGTGCAGAGTCTACAAACAGGCGTTTTCAGCCCAATACCGGCCTATGGAAGAAAGGGCAGTAACCACGGGGAAATATGTGCTTCTAAATCCAAAACGAAGCTATCTAACAGAACGGTTGTCAATGTGCGCAGTCCACTTCCAGAGTTAAACCCGTTTGTGGATTCAGCAGTCTGCAAACACTTTCCGTGCAGAGTCTCAAAACAGTCGTTTTCAGCCTAATACCGGCATATGGAAGAAAGGAAGTAAGCACAGGGGAATATCTGCTTCTAAATCCATAACGCAGCTATCTAACAGAACGGTTGTCAATGAGTGAACTCAACTTCCAGAGTTAAACCCGTGTGTGGATTCAGCAGTCTGCAAACACTTTCTGTGCAGAGTCTCAAAACAGGAGTTTTCAGCCCAATACCGGCCTATGGAAGAAAGGGCAGGAAGCACAGGGAAATATATGCTTCTAAATCCAAAACGCAGCTATGTAACAGAACGGTTGTCAATGTGTGCACTCAACTTCCAGAATTAAACCCGTGTGTGGATTCAGCAGTCTGCAAACCGTTTCAGTGCAGAGTCTCAAAACAGGCGTTTTCAGCCCAATACCGACCTATGGAAGAAAGGGCAGTAAGCACAGGGAAATATCTGCTTCTAAATCGAAAACGCAGCTATCTAACAGAACGATTGTCAATGTGTGCACTCAACTTCCAGAGTTAAACCGAGTGTGGATTCAGCAGTCTGCAAACACATTCTGTGCAGAGTCTCAAAACAGGAGTTTTCAGCCCAATACCGGCCTATGGAAGAAAGGGCACTAAGCACAGGGAAATATCTGCTTCTAAATCCAAAACGCAGCTATCTAACAGAACGGTTGTCAATGTCTGCTCTCAACTTCCAGAATTAAACCCGTGTGTGGATTCAGCAGTCTGCAAACAGTTTCTGTGCAGAGTCTCAAAACAGGCGTTTTTAGCCCAATACCGGCCTGTGGAAGAAAGGCCAGTAAGCACAGGGAAATATCTGCTTCTAAATCCAAAACGCAGCTATCTAACAGAACTGTTGTCAATGTGGGCATTCAACTTCCAGAGTTAAACCCGTGTGTGGATTCAGCAGTCTGCAAACACTTTCTGTGCAGAGTCTCAAAACAGGCGTTTTCATCCCAATACCGGCCTATGGAAGAAAGGGCAGTAACCACAGGGAAATATGTGCTTCTAAATCCAAAACGCACCTATCTAACAGAACGGTTGTCAATGTGTGCACTCAACTTCTAGAGTTAAACCCGTGTGTGGATTCAGCAGTCTGCAAACATTTTCTGTGCAGAGTCTCAAAACAGGCGTTTTCAGCCCAATACCGGCCTATGGAAGAAAGGGCAGTAAGCACAGGGAAATTTCTGCTTCTAAATCCAAAATGCAGCTATCTAACAGAACGGTTGTCAATGTGTGCACTCAACTTCCATAGTTAAACCCGTGTGTGGATTCAGCAGTCTGCAAACAGTTTCTGTGCAGAGTCTGAAACAGGCGTTTTCAGCCCAATACCGGCCTATGGAAGAAAGGGCAGTTAGCACAGGAAAATTTCTGCTTCTAAATCCAAAACGCAGCTATCTAACAGAACGGTTGTCAATGTGTGCACTCAACTTCCAGAGTTAAACCCGTGTGTGCATTCAGCAGTCTGCAAACACTTTGTGTGCAGAGTCTCTAAACAGGCGTTTTCACCCCAACACCGGCCTATGGAAGATAGGGCAGTAAGCACAGGGAAATATCTGTTTCTAAATCCAAAACACAAATATCTAACAGAACGGTTGTCAATGTGTGCACTCAACTTCCAGAGTTAAACCCGTGTGTGCATTCAGCAGTCTGCAAACACTTTCTGTGCAGAGTCTCAAAACAGGAGTTTTCAGCCAAATACCGGCCTATGGAAGAAAGGGCAGGAAGCACAGGGAAATATATGCTTCTAAATCCAAAACGCAGCTATGTAACAGAACGGTTGTCAATGTGTGCACTCAACTTCCAGAATTAAACCCGTGTGTGGATTCAGCAGTCTGCTAACCGTTTCTGTGCAGAGTCTCAAAACAGGCGTTTTCAGCCCAATACCGGCCTATGGAAGAAAGGGCAGTAAGCACAGGGAAATATCCTCTTCTAAATCCAAAACGCAGCTATATAACCGAACGGTTGTCAATGTGTGCACTCAACTTCTAGAGTTAAAGCCGTGTGTGGATTCAGCAGTCTGCAAACACTTTCTGTGCAGAGTCTCAAAACAGGTGTTTTCAGACCAATACCATCCTACGGAAGAAAGGGCAGTAAGCACAGGGAAATGTCTGCTTCTAAGTCCAAAACGCAGCTACCTAACAGAACTGCTGTCAATGTGTGCACTCAACTTCCAGAGTTAAACCCGTGTGCGGATTCAGCAGTCTGCAAACACTCTCTGTGCAGAGTCTCAAAACAGGCGTTTTCAACCCAATAATGGCCTATGGAAGAAAGGGCAGTAAGCACAGGGAAATTTCTGCTTCTAAATCCAAAATGCAGCTACCTAACAGAACGGTTGTCAATGTGTGCACTCAACTTCTAGAGTTAAACCCGAGTGTGGATTCAGCAGTCTGCAAACCGTTTCTGTGCAGAGTCTCAAAACAGGTGTTTTCAGCCCAATACCGCCCTATGGAAGAAAGGTCAGTAAGCACAGGGAAATATGTGCTTCTAAATCCAAAACGCAGCTATCTAACAGAACGGTTGTCAATGTGTGCACTCAACGTCCTGAGTTAAACCCGTGTGTGGATTCAGCACTCTGCAAACACTTTCTGTGCAGAGTCTCAAAACAGGCGTTTTCATCCCAATACCGGCCTAAGGAAGAAAGGGCAGTAAGCACAGGGAAATATCTGCTTTTAAATCCAAAACGCAGCTATCTAACATAACGGTTGTCAATGTGTGCACTCAACTTCCAGAGTTAAACCCGTGTGTGGATTCAGCAGTCTGCAAACACTCTCTGTGCAGAGTCTCAAAACAGGCGTTTTCAGCCCAATACCGGCCTATGGAAGAAAGGGCATTAAGCACAGGGAAATTTCTGATTCTAAATCCAAAACACAGCTATCTAACAGAACGGTTGTCAATGTGTGCACTCAACTTCTAGAGTTAAAGCCGTGTGTGGATTCAGCACTCTGCAAACACTCTCTGTGCAGAGTCTCAAAACAGGCGTTTTCAGCCCAATACCGGCCTATGGAAGAAAGGGCAGTAAGCACAGGGAAATTTCTGCTTCTAAATCCAAAACGCAGCTACCTATCAGAACAGCTGTCAATGTGTGCACTCAACTTCCAGAGTTAAACCCGTGTGCGGATTCAGCAGTCTGCAAACAGTCTCTGTGCAGAGTCTCAAAACAGGCGTTTTCAACCCAATAATGGCCTATGGAAGAAAGGGCAGTAAGCACAGGGAAATTTCTGCTTCTAAATCCAAAATGCAGCTATCTAACAGAACGGTTGACAATGTGTGCACTCAACTTCCAGAGTTAACCCCGAGTGTGGATTCAGCAGTCTGCAAACCGTTTCTGTGCAGAGTCTCAAAACAGGTGTTTTCAGCCCAATACCGCCCTATGGAAGAAAGGTCAGTAAGCACAGGGAAATATGTGCTTCTAAATCCAAAACGCAGCTATCTAACAGAACGGTTGTCAATGTGTGCACTCAACTTCCAGAGTTAAACCCGGGTGTGGATTCAGCACTCTGCAAACACTTTCTGTGCAGAGTCTCAAAACAGGCGTTTTCATCCCAATACCGGCCTAAGGAAGAAAGGGCAGTAAGCACAGGGAAATATCTGCTTTTAAATCCAAAACACAGCTATCTAACATAACGGTTGTCAATGTGTGCACTCAACTTCCAGAGTTAAACCCGTGTGTGGATTCAGCAGTCTGCAAACACTCTCTGTGCAGAGTCTCAAAACAGGCGTTTTCAGCCCAATACCGGCCTATGGAAGAAAGGGCAGTAAGCACAGGGAAATTTCTGCTTCTAAATCCAAAACACAGCTATCCAACAGAACGGTTGTCAATGTGTGCACTCATCTTCTAGAGTTAAAGCCGTGTGTGGATTCAGCAGTCTGCAAACACTTTCTGTGCAGAGCCTCAAAACTGGTGTTTTCAGACCAATACCATCCTATGGAAGAAAGGGCAGTAAGCACAGGGAAATGTCTGCTTCTAAATCCAAAACGCAGCTACCTAACAGAACGGCTGTCAATGTGTGCACTCAACTTCCAGAGTTAAACCCATGTGCGGATTCAGCAGTCTGCAAACACTCTCTATGCAGAGTCTCAAAACAGGCGTTTTCAACCCAATAATGGCCTATGGAAGAAATGGCAGTAAGCACAGGGAAATTTCTGCTTCTAAATCCAAAACGCAGCTATCTAACAGAACGGTTGTCAATGTGTGCACTCAACTTCCAGAGTTAAACCCGAGTGTGGATTCAGCAGTCTGCAAACACTTTCTGTGCAGAGTCTCAAAACAGGTGTTTTCAGCCCAATACCGCCCTATGGAAGAAAGGGCAGTAAGCACAGGGAAATATGTGCTTCTAAATCCAAAATGCAGCTATCTAACAGAACGGTTGTCAATGTGTGCACTCAACTTCCAGAGTTAAACCCGTGTGTGGATTCAGCGGTCTGCAAACGCTTTCAGTGCAGAGTCTCAAAACAGGCGTTTTCATCACAATACCGGACTATGGAAGAAAGGGCAGTAAGCACAGGGAAATATCTGCTTTTAAATCCAAAACGCAGCTATCTAAGAGAACGGTTGTCAATGTGTGCACTCAACTTCCAGAGTTAAACCCGTGTGTGGATTCAGCAGTCTGCAAACACTTTCTGTGCAGAGTCTCAAAACAGGCGTTTTCTGCCCAATACCGGCCAATGAAAGAAAGGGCAGTAAGCACAGGGAAATATCTGCTTCTAAATCCAAAACGCAGCTATCTAACACAACGGTTGTCAATGTGTGCACTCAACTTCCAGAATTAAACCCGTGTGTGGATTCAGCAGTCTGCAAACACTTTCTGTGCAGAGTCTCAAAACAGGCGTTTTCAGCCCAATACCGGCCTATGGAAGAAAGGGCAGTAACCACGGGGAAATATGTGCTTCTAAATCCAAAACGAAGCTATCTAACAGAACGGTTGTCAATGTGCGCAGTCCACTTCCAGAGTTAAACCCGTTTGTGGATTCAGCAGTCTGCAAACACTTTCCGTGCAGAGTCTCAAAACAGTCGTTTTCAGCCTAATACCGGCATATGGAAGAAAGGAAGTAAGCACAGGGGAATATCTGCTTCTAAATCCATAACGTAGCTATCTAACAGAACGGTTGTCAATGTGTGCACTCAACTTCCAGAGTTAAACCCGGGTGTGGATTCAGCAGTCTGCAAACCCTTTCTGTGCAGAGTCTCAAAACAGGAGTTTTCAGCCCAATACCGGCCTATGGAAGAAAGGGCAGGAAGCACAGGGAAATATATGCTTCTAAATCCAAAACGCAGCTATGTAACAGAATGGTTGTCAATGTGTGCACTCAACTTCCAGAATAAAACCCGTGTGTGGATTCAGCAGTCTGCAAAGCGTTTCTGTGCAGAGTCTCAAAACAGGCGTTTTCAGCCCAATACCGGCCTACGGAAGAAAGGGCAGTAAGCACAGGGAAATATCTTCTTCTAAATCCAAAACGCAGCTATCTAACCGAACGGTTGTCATTGTGTGCACTCAACTTCTAGAGTTAAAGCCGTGTGGATTCAGCAGTCTGCAAACACTTTCTGTGCAGAATCTCAAAACAGGTGTTTTCAGACCAGTACCATCCTATGGAAGAAAGGGCAGTAAGCACAGGGAAATGTCTGCTTCTAAGTCCAAAACGCAGCTACCTAACAGAACGGCTGTCAATGTGTGCACTCAACTTCCAGAGTTAAACCCGTGTGCGGATTCAGCAGTCTGCAAACACTCTCTGTGCAGAGTCTCAAAACAGGCGTTTTCAACCCAATAATGGCCTATGGAAGAAAGGGCAGTAAGCACAGGGAAATTTCTGCTTCTAAATCCAAAATGCAGCTATCTAACAGAACGGTTGTCAATGTGTGCACTCAACTTCCAGAGTTAACCACGAGTGTGGATTCAGCAGTCTGCAAACACTTTCTGTGCAGGGTCTCAAAACAGGTGTTTTCAGCCCAATACCGCCCTATGGAAGAAAGGTCAGTAAGCACAGGGAAATATGTGCTTCTAAATCCAAAACGCAGCTATGTAACAGAACGGTTGTCAATGTGTGCACTCAACTTCCAGAGTTAAACCCGTGTGTGGATTCAGCAGTCTGCAAACACTTTCTGTGCAGAGTCTCAAAACAGGCGTTTTCAGCCCTATACCGGCCTATGGAAGAAAGGGCAGTAAGCACAGGAAAATATCTGCTTTTAAATCCAAAACGCAGCTATCTAACAGAACGGTTGTCAATGTGTGCACTCAACTTCCAGAGTTAAACCCGTGTGTGGATTCAGCAGTCTGCAAACACTCTCTGTGCAGAGTCTCACAACAGGCGTTTTCAGCCCAATACCGGCCTATGGAAGAAAGGGCATTAACCACGGGGAAATATGTGCTTCTAAATCCAAAACGCAGTTATCTAACAGAACGGTTGTCAATGTGTGCAGTCAACTTTCAAAGTTAAACCCGTTTGTGTATTCAGCAGTCTGCAAACACTTTCTGTGCAGAGTCTCAAAACAGGCGTTTTCAGCCCAAAACCGGCCTATGGAAGAAAGGGCAGTAAGCACAGGGAAATTTCTGCTTCTAAATCCAAAACGCAGCTATCTAACAGAACGGTTGTCAATGTGTGCACTCAACTTCCAGAGTTAAACCCGTGTGTGGATTCAGCAGTCTGCAAACACTTTCTGTGCAGAGTCTCAAAACAGGCGTTTTCAGCCCAATACCGGCCTAGGGAAGAAAGGGCAGTAAGCACAGGGAAATATCTGCTTCTAAATCCAAAACGCAGCTATCTAACAGAACGGTGGTCAATGTGTGCACTCAACTTCCAGAATTAAACCCGAGTGTGGATTCAGCAGTCTGCAAACACTTTCTGTGCAGAGTCTCAAAACAGTAGTTTTCAGCCCAATACCGGCCTATGGAAGAAAGGGCAGTAAGCACAGGGAAATATCTGCTTCTAAATCCAAAATGCAGCTATCTAACAGAACGTTTGTCAATGTGTGCACTCAACTTCCAGAATTAAACCCGTGTGTGGATTCAGCAGTCTGCAAACAGTTTCTGTGCAGAGTCTCAAAACAGGCGTTTTTAGCCCAATACCGGCCTGGGGAAGAAAGGGCAGTAAGCACAGGGAAATATCTGCTTCTAAATACAAAACGCAGCTATCTAACAGAACTGTTGTCAATGTGTGCATTCAACTTCCAGAGTTAAACCCGTGTGTGGATTCAGCAGTCTGCAATCCCTTTCTGTGCAGAGTCTCAAAACAGGCGTTTTCAGCCCAATACCGGCCTATGGAAGAAAGGGCAGAAACCACAGGGAAATATGTGCTTCTAAATCCAAAACGCAGCTATCTAACAGAACGGTTGTCAATGTGTGCACTCAACTTCCAGAGTTTAACCCGTGTGTGGATTCAGCAGTCTGCAAACACTTTCTGTGCAGAGTCTCAAAACAGGCGTTTTCAGCCCAATACCGGCCTATGGAAGAAAGGGCAGTAAGCACAGGGAAATTTCTGCTTCTAAATCCAAAATGCAGCTATCTAACAGAACGGTTGTCAATGTGTGCACTCAACTTCCAGAGTTAAACCAGTGTGTGGATTCAGCAGTCTGCAAACACTTTCTGTGCAGAGTCTCAAAACAGGCGTTTTCAGCCCAATACCGGCCTATGGAAGAAAGGGCAGTAAGCACAGGAAAATATCTTCTTCTAAATCCAAAACGCAGCTATCTAACAGAACGGTTGTCAATGTGTGCACTCAACTTCTAGAGTTAAAGCCGTGTGTGGATTCAGCAGTCTGCAAACACTTTCTGTGCAGTGTCTCAAAACAGTTGTTTTCAGACCAATACCATCCTATGGAAGAAAGGGCAGTAAGCACAGGGAAATGTCTGCTTCTAAATACAAAACGCAGCTACCTAACAGAACGGCTCTCAATGTGTGCACTCAACTTCCAGAGTTAAACCCGTGTGCGGATTCAGCAGTCTGCAAACACTCTCTGGGCAGAGTCTCAAAACAGGCGTTTTCAGCCGTATATCGGCCTATGGAAGAAAGGGCAGTAAGCACAGGGAAATTTCTGCTTCTAAATCAAAAACGCAGCTATCTAACAGAACGGTTGTCAATGTGTGCAATCAACTTCTAGAGTTAAAGCCGTGTGTGGATTCAGCAGTCTGCAAACACTTTCTGTCCAGAGTCTCAAAACAGGTGTTTTCAGACCAATACCATCCAATGGAAGAAAGGGCAGTAAGCACAGGGAAATGTCGGCTTCTAAATCCAAAACGCAGCTACCTAACAGAATGGCTGTCAATGTGTGCACTGAACTTCCAGAGTTAAACCCGCGTGCGGATTCAGCAGTCTGCAAACTCTCTGTGCAGAGTCTCAAAACAGGCGTTTTCAACCCAATAATGGCCTATGGAAGAAAGGGCAGTAAGCACAGGGAAATTTCTGCTTCTAAATCCAAAATGCAGCTATCTAACAGAACGGTTGTCAATGTGTGCACCCAACTTCCAGAGTTAAACCCGAGTGTGGATTCAGCAGTCTGCAAACACTTTCTGTGCAGAGTCTCAAAACAGGTGTTTTCAGCCCAATACCGCCCTATGGAAGAAAGGTCAGTAAGCACAGGGAAATATGTGCTTCTAAATCCAAAACGCAGCTATCTAACAGAACGGTTGTCAATGTGTGCACTCAACTTCCAGAGTTAAACCCGTGTGTGGATTCAGCACTCTGCAAACACTTTCTGTGCAGAGTCTCAAAACAGGCGTTTTCATCCCAATACCGGCCTATGGAAGAAAGGGCAGTAAGCACAGGGAAATATCTGCTTTTAAATCCAAAACGCAGCTATCTAACAGAACGGTTGTCAAAGTGTGCACTCAACTCCCAGAGTTAAACCCGTGTGTGGATTCAGTAGTCTGCAAACACTTTCTGTGCAGAGTCTCAAAACAGGCGTTTTCAGACCAATACCGGCCTATGGAAGAAAGGGCAGTAAGCCCAGGGAAATATCTGCTTCTAAATCCAAAACGCAGCTATCTAACAGAACGGTTGTCAATGTGTGCACTCAACTTCTAGAGTCAAAGCCGTGTGTGGATTCAGCAGTCTGCAAACACTTTCTGTGCAGAGTCTCAAAACAGGTGTTTTCAGCCCAATACCGCCCTATGGAAGAAAGGGCAGTAAGCACAGGGAAATGTCTGCTTCTAAATCCAAAACGCAGCTACCTAACAGAACGGCTGTCAATGTGTGCACTCAACTTACAGAATTAAACCCGTGTGTGGATTCAGCAGTCTGCAAACACTTTCTGTGCAGAGTCTCAAAACAGGCGTTTTCAGCCCAATACCGGCCTATGGAAGAAAGGGCAGTAACCACAGGGAAATATGTGCTTCTAAATCCAAAACGCAGCTATCTAACAGAACGGTTGTCAATGTGTGCACTCCACTTCCAGAGTTAAACCCGTCTGTGGATTCAGCAGTCTGCAAACACTCTCTGTGCAGAGTCTCAAAAGAGGCGTTTTCAGCCCAATACCGGCATATGGAAGAAAGGAAGTAAGCACAGGGGAATATCTGCTTCTCAATCCATATCGCAGCAATCTAACAGAACGGTTTTCAATGTGTGCACTCAACTTCCAGAGTTAAACCCGTGTGTGGATTCAGCAGTCTGCAAACACTTTCTGTGCAGTCTCAAAACAGGAGTTTTCAGCCCAATACCAGCCTATGGAAGAAAGGGCAGGAAGCACAGGGAAATATATGCTTCTAAATCCAAAACGCAGCTATGTAACAGAACGGTTGTCAATGTGTGCACTCAACTTCCAGAATTAAACCCGTGTGTGGATTCAGCAGTCTGCAAACACTTTCTGTGCAGAGTCTCAAAACAGGCGTTTTCAGCCCAATACCGGCCTATGGAAGAAAGGGCAGTAAGCACAGGGAAATATCTCCTTCTAAATCCAAAACGCAGCTATCTAACCGAACGGTTGTCAATGTGTGCACTCAACTTCTAGAGTTAAAGCCGTGTGTGGATTCAGCAGTCTGCAAACACTTTCTGTGCAGAGTCTCAAAACAGGTGTTTTCAGACCAAAACCATCCTATGGAAGAAAGGGCAGTAAGCACAGGGAAATGTCTGCTTCTAAATCCAAAACGCAGCTACCTAACAGAATGGCTGTCAATGTGTGCATTCAATTTCCAGAATTAAACCCGTGTGCGGATTCAGCAGTCCGCAAACACTCTCTGTGCAGAGTCTCAAAACAGGCGATTTCAGCCCAATACCGGCCTATGGAAGAAAGGGCAGTAAGCCCAGGGAAATTTCTGCTTCTAATTCCAAAACACAGCTATCTAACAGAACGGTTGTCAATGTGTGCACTCAACTTCTAGAGTTAAAGTCGTGTTTGGATTCAGCAGTCTGCAAACACTTTCTGTGCAGAGTCTCAAGACAGGTGTTTTCAGACCAATACCATCCAATGGAAGAAAGGGCAGTAAGCACAGGGAAATGTCTGCTTCTAAATCCAAAACGCAGCTATCTAACAGAACGGCTGTCAATGTGTGCACTCAACTTCCAGAGTTAAACCCGTGTGCGGATTCAGCAGTCTGCAAACACTCTCTGTGCAGAGTCTCAAAACAGGCGTTTTCAACCCAATAATGGCCTATGGAAGAAAGGGCAGTAAGCACAGGGAAATTTCTGCTTCTAAATCCAAAACGCAGCTATCTAACAGAACGGTTGTCAATGTGTGCACTCACTGCCAGAGTTAAACCCGAGTGTGGATTCAGCAGTCTGCAAACACTTTCTGTGCACAGTCTCAAAACAGGTGTTTTCAGCCCAATACCGCCCCATGGAAGAAAGGGCAGTAAGCACAGGGAAATATGTGCTTCTAAATCCAAAACGCAGCTATCTAACAGAACGGTTGTCAATGTGTGCACTCAACTTCCAGAGTTAAACCCGTGTGTGGATTCAGCGGTCTGCAAACACTTTCTGTGCAGAGTCTCAAAACAGGCGTTTTCATCACAATACCGGCCTATGGAAGAAAGGGCAGTAAGCACAGGGAAATATCTGCTTTTAAATCCAAAACGCAGCTATCTAACAGAACGGTTGTCAATGTGTGCACTCAACTTCCAGAGTTAAACCCGTGTGTGGATTCAGCAGTCTGCAAACACTTTCTGTGCAGAGTCTCAAAACAGGCGTTTTCAGCCCAATACCGGCCCATGGAAGAAAGGGCAGTAACCACGGGGAAATATGTGCTTCTAAATCCAAAACGCAGCTATCTAACAGAACGGTTGACAATGTGTGCACTCAACTTCCAGAGTTAAACCCGTTTGTGGATTCAGCAGTCTGCAAACACTTTCTGTGCAGAGTCTCAAAACAGGCGTTTTCAGCCCAGTACCGGCCTAAGGAAGAAAGGGCAGTAAGCACAGGAAAATTTCTGCTTCTAAATCCAAAATGCAGCTATCTAACAGAATGGTTGTCAATGTGTGCACTCAACTTCCAGAGTTAAACCCGTGTGTGGATTCAGCAGTCTGCAAACACTTTCTGTGCAGAGTCTCAAAACAGGCGTTTTCAGCGAAATACCGGCCTATGGAAAAAAGGGCAGTAAGCACAGGGAAATATCTGCTTCTAAATCCAAAACGCAGCTATCTAACAGAACGGTTGTCAATGTGTGCACTCAACAAACAGAGGTAAAGCCGTGTGTGGATTCAGCAGTCTGCAAACACTTTCTGTGCAGAGTCTCAAAACAGGAGTTTTCAGCCCAATACCGGCCTATGGAAGAAAGGGCAGTAAGCACAGGGAAATATCTGCTTCTAAATCCAAAACGCAGCTATCTAACAGAACGGTTGTCAATGTGTGCACTCAACTTCCAGAATTAAACCCGTGTGTGGATTCAGCAGTCTGCAAACAGTTTCTGTGCAGAGTCTCAAAACAGGCGTTTTTATCCCAATACCGGCCTATGGAAGAAAGGGCAGTAAGCACAGGGAAATATCTGCTTCTAAATCCAAAACGCAGCTATCTAACAGAACTGTTGTCAATGTGTGCATTCAACTTCCAGAGTTAAGCCCATGTGTGGATTCAGCAGTCTGCAAAAACTTTCTGTGCAGAGTCTCAAAACAGGCGTTTTCAGCCCAATACCGGCCTTTGGAGGAAAGAGCAGTAAGCACAGGGAAATATGTGCTTCTAAATCCAAAACGCAGCTATCTAACAGAACGGTTGTCAATGTGTGCACTCAACTTCCAGAGTTAAAGCCGTGTATGGATTCAGCAGTCTGCAAACACTTTCTGTGCAGAGTCTCAAAACAGGTGATTTCAGACCAATACCGGCCTATGGAAGAAAGGGCAGTAAGCACAGGGAAATATCGGCTTCTAAATCCAAAACGCAGCTATCTAACAGAACGTTGTCAATGTGTGCACTCAACTTCCAGAGTTAAACCCGTGTGTGGATTCAGCAGTCTGCAAACACTTTCTGTGCAGATTCTCAAAACAGGAGTTTTCAGCCCAATACCAGCATATGGAAGAAAGGGCAGTAAGCACAGGGAAATATCAGCTTCTAAATCCAAAACGCAGCTATCTAACAGAATGGTTGTCAATGTGTGCACTCAACTTCCAGAGTTATATCGGTGTGTGGATTGAGCAGACTGCAAACACTTTCTGTGCAGAGTCTCAAAACAGGCGTTTTCAGGACAATACCGGCCTATGGAAGAAACGGCAGTAACCACAGGGAAATATGTGCTTCTAAATCCAAAACGCAGCTATCTAACAGAACGGTTGTCAATGTGTGCACACCACTTCCAGAGTTAAACCCGTCTGTGGAATCAGCAGCCTGCAAACACTCTCTGTGCAGAGTCTCAAAAGAGGCGTTTTCAGCCCAATACTGGCATATGGAAGAAAGGAAGTAAGCACAGGGGAATATCTGCTTCTAAATCCATATCGCAGCAATCTAACAGAACGGTTTTCAATGTGTGCACTCAACTTCCAGAGTTAAACCCGTGTGTGGATTCAGCAGTCTGCAAACACTTTCTGTGCAGTCTCAAAACAGGAGTTTTCAGCCCAATACCAACCTATGGAAGAAAGGGCAGGAAGCACAGGGAAATATATGCTTCTAAATCCAAAACGCAGCTATGTAACAGAACGGTTGTCAATGTGTGCACTCAACTTCCAGAATTAAACCCGTGTGTGGATTCAGCAGTCTGCAAACACTTTCTGTGCAGGGTCTCAAAACAGGTGTTTTCAGCCCAATACCGCCCTATGGAAGAAAGGTCAGTAAGCACAGGGAAATATGTGCTTCTAAATCCAAAACGCAGCTATGTAACAGAACGGTTGTCAATGTGTGCACTCAACTTCCAGAGTTAAACCCGTGTGTGGATTCAGCAGTCTGCAAACACTTTCTGTGCAGAGTCTCAAAACAGGCGTTTTCAGCCCAATACCGGCCTATGGAAGAAAGGGCAGTAAGCACAGGAAAATATCTGCTTTTAAATCCAAAACGCAGCTATCTAACAGAACGGTTGTCAATGTGTGCACTCAACTTCCAGAGTTAAACCCGTGTGTGGATTCAGCAGTCTGCAAACACTCTCTGTGCAGAGTCTCAAAACAGGCGTTTTCAGCCCAATACCGGCCTATGGAAGAAAGGGCAGTAAGCACAGGGAAATTTCTGCTTCTAAATCCAAAACACAGCTATCTAACAGAACGGTTGTCAATGTGTGCACTCAACTTCAAGAGTTAAAGCCGTGTGTGGATTCAGCAGTCTGCAAACACTTTCTGTGCAGAGTCTCAAAACAGGTGTTTTCAGACCAATACCATCCTATGGAAGAAAGGGCAGTAAGCACAGGGAAATGTCTGCTTCTAAATCCAAAACGCAGCTACCTAACAGAACGGCTGTCAATGTGTGCACTCAACTTCCAGAGTTAAAACCGTGTGCGGATTCAGCAGTCTGCAAACACTTTCTGTGCAGAGTCTCAAAACAGGCGTTTTCAGCCCAATACCGGCCTATGGAAGAAAGGGCAGAAACCACAGGGAAATATGTGCTTCTAAATCCAAAACGCAGCTATCTAACAGAACGGTTGTCAATGTGTGCACTCAACTTCCAGAGTTTAACCCGTGTGTGGATTCAGCAGTCTGCAAACACTTTCTGTGCAGAGTCTCAAAACAGGCGTTTTCAGCCCAATACCGGCCTATGGAAGAAAGGGCAGTAAGCACAGGGAAATTTCTGCTTCTAAATCCAAAATGCAGCTATCTAACAGAACGGTTGTCAATGTGTGCACTCAACTTCCAGAGTTAAACCAGTGTGTGGATTCAGCAGTCTGCAAACACTTTCTGTGCAGAGTCTCAAAACAGGCGTTTTCAGCCCAATACCGGCCTATGGAAGAAAGGGCAGTAAGCACAGGAAAATATCTTCTTCTAAATCCAAAACGCAGCTATCTAACAGAACGGTTGTCAATGTGTGCACTCAACTTCTAGAGTTAAAGCCGTGTGTGGATTCAGCAGTTTGCAAACACTTTCTGTGCAGTGTCTCAAAACAGTTGTTTTCAGACCAATACCATCCTATGGAAGAAAGGGCAGTAAGCACAGGGAAATGTCTGCTTCTAAATGCAAAACGCAGCTACCTAACAGAACGGCTCTCAATGTGTGCACTCAACTTCCAGAGTTAAACCCGTGTGCGGATTCAGCAGTCTGCAAACACTCTCTGGGCAGAGTCTCAAAACAGGCGTTTTCAGCCGTATATCGGCCTATGGAAGAAAGGGCAGTAAGCACAGGGAAATTTCTGCTTCTAAATCAAAAACGCAGCTATCTAACAGAACGGTTGTCAATGTGTGCAATCAACTTCTAGAGTTAAAGCCGTGTGTGGATTCAGCAGTCTGCAAACACTTTCTGTCCAGAGTCTCAAAACAGGTGTTTTCAGACCAATACCATCCAATGGAAGAAAGGGCAGTAAGCACAGGGAAATGTCGGCTTCTAAATCCAAAACGCAGCTACCTAACAGAATGGCTGTCAATGTGTGCACTGAACTTCCAGAGTTAAACCCGCGTGCGGATTCAGCAGTCTGCAAACTCTCTGTGCAGAGTCTCAAAACAGGCGTTTTCAACCCAATAATGGCCTATGGAAGAAAGGGCAGTAAGCACAGGGAAATTTCTGCTTCTAAATCCAAAATGCAGCTATCTAACAGAACGGTTGTCAATGTGTGCACTCAACTTCCAGAGTTAAATCCGAGTGTGGATTCAGCAGTCTGCAAACACTTTCTGTGCAGAGTCTCAAAACAGGTGTTTTCAGCCCAATACCGCCCTATGAAAGAAAGGGCAGTAAGCACAGGGAAATATGTGCTTCTAAATCCAAAACGCAGCTATCTAACAGAACGGTTGTCAATGTGTGCACTCAACTTCCAGAGTTAAACCCGTGTGTGGATTCAGCAGTCTGCAAACACTTTCTGTGCAGAGTCTCAAAACAGGCGTTTTCATCCCAATACCGGCCTATGGAAGAAAGGGCAGTAAGCACAGGGAAATATCTGCTTTTAAATTCAAAACGCAGCTATCTAACAGAACGGTTGTCAAAGTGTGCACTCAACTCCCAGAGTTAAACCCGTGTGTGGATTCAGTAGTCTGCAAACACTTTCTGTGCAGAGTCTCAAAACAGGCGTTTTCAGACCAATACCGGCCTATGGAAGAAAGGGCAGTAAGCCCAGGGAAATATCTGCTTCTAAATCCAAAACGCAGCTATCTAACAGAACGGTTGTCAATGTGTGCACTCAACTTCTAGAGTCAAAGCCGTGTGTGGATTCAGCAGTCTGCAAACACTTTCTGTGCAGAGTCTCAAAACAGGTGTTTTCAGCCCAATACCGCCCTATGGAAGAAAGGGCAGTAAGCACAGGGAAATGTCTGCTTCTAAATCCAAAACGCAGCTACCTAACAGAACGGCTGTCAATGTGTGCACTCAACTTCCAGAATTAAACCCGTGTGTGGATTCAGCAGTCTGCAAACACTTTCTGTGCAGAGTCTCAAAACAGGCGTTTTCAGCCCAATACCGGCCTATGGAAGAAAGGGCAGTAACCACAGGGAAATATGTGCTTCTAAATCCAAAACGCAGCTATCTAACAGAACGGTTGTCAATGTGTGCACTCCACTTCCAGAGTTAAACCCGTCTGTGGATTCAGCAGTCTGCAAACACTCTCTGTGCATAGTCTCAAAAGAGGCGTTTTCAGCCCAATACCGGCATATGGAAGAAAGGAAGTAAGCACAGGGGAATATCTGCTTCTCAATCCATATCGCAGCAATCTAACAGAACGGTTTTCAATGTGTGCACTCAACTTCCAGAATTAAACCCGTGTGTGGATTCAGCAGTCTGCAAACACTTTCTGTGCAGAGTCTCAAAACAGGTGTTTTCAGACCAATACCATCCTATGGAAGAAAGGGCAGTAAGCACAGGGAAATGTCTGCTTCTAAATCCAAAACGCAGCTACCTAACAGAACGGCTGTCAATGTGTGCACTCAACTTCCAGAGTTAAAACCGTGTGCGGATTCAGCAGTCTGCAACACTCTCTGTGCAGAGTCTCAAAACAGGCGTTTTCAACCCAATAATGGCCTATGGAAGAAAGGGCAGTAAGCACAGGGAAATTTCTGCTTCTAAATCCAAAACGCAGCTATCTAACAGAACGGTTGTCAATGTGTGCACTCAACTTCCAGAGTTAAACCCCAGTGTGGATTCAGTAGTCTGCAAACACTTTCTGTGCAGAGTCTCAAAACAGGTGTTTTCAGCCCAATACCGCCCTATGGAAGAAAGGGCAGTAAGCACAGGGAAATATGTGCTTCTAAATCCAAAACGCAGCTATCTAACAGAACGGTTGTCAATGTGTGCACTCAACTTCCAGAGTTAAACCCGTGTGTGGATTCAGCGGTCTGCAAACACTTTCTGTGCAGAGTCTCAAAACAGGCGTTTTCATCACAATACCGGCCTTTGGAAGAAAGGGCAGTAAGCACAGGGAAATATCTGCTTTTAAATCCAAAATGCAGCTATCTAAAAGAACGGTTGTCAATGTGTGCACTCAACTTCCAGAGTTAAACCCGTGTGTGCATTCAGCAGTCTGCAAACACTTTCTGTGCAGAGTCTCAAAACAGGCGTTTTCAGCCCAATACCGGCCAATGGAAGAAAGGGCAGTAAGCACAGGGAAATATCTGCTTCTAAATCCAAAACGCAGCTATCTATCACAACGGTTGTCAATGTGTGCACTCAACTTCCAGAATTAAACCCGAGTGTGGATTCAGCAGTCTGCAAACACTTTCTGTGCAGAGTCTCACAACAGGCGTTTTCAGCCCAATATCGGCCTATGGAAGAAAGGGCATTAACCACGGGGAAATATGTGCTTCTAAATCCAAAACGCAGCTATCTAACAGAACGGTTGTCAATGTGTGCAGTCAACTTTCAAAGTTAAACCCGTTTGTGGATTCAGCAGTCTGCAAACACTTTCTGTGCAGAGTCTCAAAACAGGCGTTTTCAGCCCAAAACCGGCCTATGGAAGAAAGGGCAGTAAGCACAGGGAAATTTCTGCTTCTAAATCCAAAACGCAGCTATCTAACAGAACGGTTGTCAATGTGTGCACTCAACTTCCAGAGTTAAACCCGTGTGTGGATTCAGCAGTCTGCAAACACTTTCTGTGCAGAGTCTCAAAACAGGCGTTTTCAGCCCAATACCGGCCTAGGGAAGAAAGGGCAGTAAGCACAGGGAAATATCTGCTTCTAAATACAAAACGCAGCTATCTAACAGAACGGTGGTCAATGTGTGCACTCAACTTCCAGAGTTAAACCCGAGTGTGGATTCAGCAGTCTGCAAACACTTTCTGTGCAGAGTCTCAAAACAGTAGTTTTCATCCCAATACCGGCCTATGGAAGAAAGGGCAGTAAGCACAGGGAAATATCTGCTTCTAAATCCAAAATGCAGCTATCTAACAGAACGTTTCTCAATGTGTGCACTCAACTTCCAGAATTAAACCCGTGTGTGGATTCAGCAGTCTGCAAACAGTTTCTGTGCAGAGTCTCAAAACAGGCGTTTTTAGCCCAATACCGGCCTGTGGAAGAAAGGGCAGTAAGCACAGGGAAATGTCTGCTTCTAAATACAAAACGCAGCTATCTAACAGAACTGTTGTCAATGTGTGCATTCAACTTCCAGAGTTAAACCCGTGTGTGGATTCAGCAGTCTGCAAACACTTTCTGTGCAGAGTCTCAAAACAGGCGTTTTCAGCCCAATACCGGCCTATGGAAGAAAGGGCAGAAACCACAGGGAAATATGTGCTTCTAAATCCAAAACGCAGCTATCTAACAGAACGGTTGTCAATGTGTGCACTCAACTTCCAGAGTTTAACCCGTGTGTGGATTCAGCAGTCTGCAAACACTTTCTGTGCAGAGTCTCAAAACAGGCGTTTTCAGCCCAATACCGGCCTATGGAAGAAAGGGCAGTAAGCACAGGGAAATTTCTGCTTCTAAATCCAAAATGCAGCTATCTAACAGAACGGTTGTCAATGTGTGCACTCAACTTCCAGAGTTAAACCAGTGTGTGGATTCAGCAGTCTGCAAACACTTTCTGTGCAGAGTCTCAAAACAGGCGTTTTCAGCCCAATACCGGCCTATGGAAGAAAGGGCAGTAAGCACAGGAAAATATCTTCTTCTAAATCCAAAACGCAGCTATCTAACAGAACGGTTGTCAATGTGTGCACTCAACTTCTAGAGTTAAAGCCGTGTGTGGATTCAGCAGCCTGCAAACACTTTCTGTGCAGTGTCTCAAAGCAGTTGTTTTCAGACCAATACCATCCTATGGAAGAAAGGGCAGTAAGCACAGGGAAATGTCTGCTTCTAAATACAAAACGCAGCTACCTAACAGAACGGCTCTCAATGTGTGCACTCAACTTCCAGAGTTAAACCCGTGTGCGGATTCAGCAGTCTGCAAACACTCTCTGGGCAGAGTCTCAAAACAGGCGTTTTCAGCCGTATATCGGCCTATGGAAGAAAGGGCAGTAAGCACAGGGAAATTTCTGCTTCTAAATCAAAAACGCAGCTATCTAACAGAACGGTTGTCAATGTGTGCAATCAACTTCTAGAGTTAAAGCCGTGTGTGGATTCAGCAGTCTGCAAACACTTTCTGTCCAGAGTCTCAAAACAGGTGTTTTCAGACCAATACCATCCAATGGAAGAAAGGGCAGTAAGCACAGGGAAATGTCGGCTTCTAAATCCAAAACGCGGCTACCTAACAGAATGGCTGTCAATGTGTGCACTGAACTTCCAGAGTTAAACCCGCGTGCGGATTCAGCAGTCTGCAAACTCTCTGTGCAGAGTCTCAAAACAGGCGTTTTCAACCCAATAATGGCCTATGGAAGAAAGGGCAGTAAGCACAGGGAAATTTCTGCTTCTAAATCCAAAATGCAGCTATCTAACAGAACGGTTGTCAATGTGTGCACTCAACTTCCAGAGTTAAACCCGAGTGTGGATTCAGCAGTCTGCAAACACTTTCTGTGCAGAGTCTCAAAACAGGTGTTTTCAGCCCAATACCGCCCTATGGAAGAAAGGGCAGTAAGCACAGGGAAATATGTGCTTCTAAATCCAAAACGCAGCTATCTAACAGAACGGTTGTCAATGTGTGCACTCAACTTCCAGAGTTAAACCCGTGTGTGGATTCAGCAGTCTGCAAACACTTTCTGTGCAGAGTCTCAAAACAGGCGTTTTCATCCCAATACCGGCCTATGGAAGAAAGGGCAGTAAGCACAGGGAAATATCTGCTTTTAAATCCAAAACGCAGCTATCTAACAGAACGGTTGTCAAAGTGTGCACTCAACTCCCAGAGTTAAACCCGTGTGTGGATTCAGTAGTCTGCAAACACTTTCTGTGCAGAGTCTCAAAACAGGCGTTTTCAGACCAATACCGGTCTATGGAAGAAAGGGCAGTAAGCCCAGGGAAATATCTGCTTCTAAATCCAAAACGCAGCTATCTAACAGAACGGTTGTCAGTGTGTGCACTCAACTTCTAGAGTCAAAGCCGTGTGTGGATTCAGCAGTCTGCAAACACTTTCTGTGCAGAGTCTCAAAACAGGTGTTTTCAGCCCAATACCGCCCTATGGAAGAAAGGGCAGTAAGCACAGGGAAATGTCTGCTTCTAAATCCAAAACGCAGCTACCTAACAGAACGGCTGTCAATGTGTGCACTCAACTTCCAGAATTAAACCCGTGTGTGGATTCAGCAGTCTGCAAACACTTTCTGTGCAGAGTCTCAAAACAGGCGTTTTCAGCCCAATACCGGCCTATGGAAGAAAGGGCAGTAACCACAGGGAAATATGTGCTTCTAAATCCAAAACGCAGCTATCTAACAGAACGGTTGTCAATGTGTGCACTCCACTTCCAGAGTTAAACCCGTCTGTGGATTCAGCAGTCTGCAAACACTCTCTGTGCAGAGTCTCAAAAGAGGCGTTTTCAGCCCAATACCGGCATATGGAAGAAAGGAAGTAAGCACAGGGGAATATCTGCTTCTAAATCCATATCCCAGCAATCTAACAGAACGGTTTTCAATGTGTGCACTCAACTTCCAGAGTTAAACCCGTGTGTGGATTCAGCAGTCTGCAAACACTTTCTGTGCAGTCTCAAAACAGGAGTTTTCAGCCCAATACCAGCCTATGGAAGAAAGGGCAGGAAGCACAGGGAAATATATGCTTCTAAATCCAAAACGCAGCTATGTAACAGAACGGTTGTCAATGTGTGCACTCAACTTCCAGAATTAAACCCGTGTGTGGATTCAGCAGTCTGCAAACACTTTCTGTGCAGAGTCTCAAAACAGGCGTTTTCAGCCCAATAACGGCCTATGGAAGAAAGGGCAGAAACCACAGGGAAATATGTGCTTCTAAATCCAAAACGCAGCTATCTAACAGAACGGTTGTCAATGTGTGCACTCAACTTCCAGAGTTTAACCCGTGTGTGGATTCAGCAGTCTGCAAACACTTTCTGTGCAGAGTCTCAAAACAGGCGTTTTCAGCCCAATACCGGCCTATGGAAGAAAGGGCAGTAAGCACAGGGAAATTTCTGCTTCTAAATCCAAAATGCAGCTATCTAACAGAACGGTTGTCAATGTGTGCACTCAACTTCCAGAGTTAAACCAGTGTGTGGATTCAGCAGTCTGCAAACACTTTCTGTGCAGAGTCTCAAAACAGGCGTTTTCAGCCCAATACCGGCCTATGGAAGAAAGGGCAGTAAGCACAGGAAAATATCTTCTTCTAAATCCAAAACGCAGCTATCTAACAGAACGGTTGTCAATGTGTGCACTCAACTTCTAGAGTTAAAGCCGTGTGTGGATTCAGCAGTCTGCAAACACTTTCTGTGCAGTGTCTCAAAACAGTTGTTTTCAGACCAATACCATCCTATGGAAGAAAGGGCAGTAAGCACAGGGAAATGTCTGCTTCTAAATACAAAACGCAGCTACCTAACAGAACGGCTCTCAATGTGTGCACTCAACTTCCAGAGTTAAACCCGTGTGCGGATTCAGCAGTCTGCAAACACTCTCTGGGCAGAGTCTCAAAACAGGCGTTTTCAGCCGTATATCGGCCTATGGAAGAAAGGGCAGTAAGCACAGGGAAATTTCTCCTTCTAAATCAAAAACGCAGCTATCTAACAGAACGGTTGTCAATGTGTGCAATCAACTTCTAGAGTTAAAGCCGTGTGTGGATTCAGCAGTCTGCACACACTTTCTGTCCAGAGTCTCAAAACAGGTGTTTTCAGACCAATACCATCCAATGGAAGAAAGGGCAGTAAGCACAGGGAAATGTCGGCTTCTAAATCCAAAACGCAGCTACCTAACAGAATGGCTGTCAATGTGTGCACTGAACTTCCAGAGTTAAACCCGCGTGCGGATTCAGCAGTCTGCAAACTCTCTGTGCAGAGTCTCAAAACAGGCGTTTTAAACCCAATAATGGCCTATGGAAGAAAGGGCAGTAAGCACAGGGAAATTTCTGCTTCTAAATCCAAAATGCAGCTATCTAACAGAACGGTTGTCAATGTGTGCACTCAACTTCCAGAGTTAAACCCGAGTGTGGATTCAGCAGTCTGCAAACACTTTCTGTGCAGAGTCTCAAAACAGGTGTTTTCAGCCCAATACCGCCCTAAGGAAGAAAGGTCAGTAAGCACAGGGAAATATGTGCTTCTAAATCCAAAACGCAGCTATCTAACAGAACGGTTGTCAATGTGTGCACTCAACTTCCAGAGTTAAACCCGTGTGTGGATTCAGCAGTCTGCAAACACTTTCTGTGCAGAGTCTCAAAACAGGCGTTTTCATCCCAATACCGGCCTATGGAAGAAAGGGCAGTAAGCACAGGGAAATATCTGCTTTTAAATCCAAAACGCAGCTATCTAACAGAACGGTTGTCAAAGTGTGCACTCAACTCCCAGAGTTAAACCCGTGTGTGGATTCAGTAGTCTGCAAACACTTTCTGTGCAGAGTCTCAAAACAGGCGTTTTCAGACCAATACCGGCCTATGGAAGAAAGGGCAGTAAGCCCAGGGAAATATCTGCTTCTAAATCCAAAACGCAGCTATCTAACAGAACGGTTGTCAATGTGTGCACTCAACTTCTAGAGTCAAAGCCGTGTGTGGATTCAGCAGTCTGCAAACACTTTCTGTGCAGAGTCTCAAAACAGGTGTTTTCAGCCCATTACCGGCCTATGGAAGAAAGGGCAGTAACCACAGGGAAATATGTGCTTCTAAATCCAAAATGCAGCTATCTAACAGAACGGTTGTCAATGTGTGCACTCCACTTCCAGAGTTAAACCCGTCTGTGGATTCAGCAGTCTGCAAACACTCTCTGTGCAGAGTCTCAAAAGAGGCGTTTTCAGCCCAATACCGGCATATGGAAGAAAGGAAGTAAGCACAGGGGAATATCTGCTTCTAAATCCATATCGCAGCAATCTAACAGAACGGTTTTCAATGTGTGCACTCAACTTCCAGAGTTAAACCCGTGTGTGGATTCAGCAGTCTGCAAACACTGTCTGTGCAGTCTCAAAACAGGAGTTTTCAGCCCAATACCAGCCAATGGAAGAAAGGGCAGGAAGCACAGGGAAATATATGCTTCTAAATCCAAAACGCAGCTATGTAACAGAACGGTTGTCAATGTGTGCACTCAACTTCCAGAATTAAACCCGTGTGTGGATTCAGCAGTCTGCAAACACTTTCTGTGCAGAGTCTCAAAACAGGCGTTTTCAGCCCAATACCGGCCTATGGAAGAAAGGGCAGTAAGCACAGGGAAATATCTGCTTCTAAATCCAAAACGCAGCTATGTAACAGAACGGTTGTCAATGTGTGCACTCAACTTCCAGAGTTAATCCCGTGTGTGAATTCAGCATTCTGCAAACACATTCTGTGCAGAGTCTCAAAACAGGCGTTTTCAGCCCTATACCGGCATAAGGAAGAAAGGGCAGTAAGCACAGGGAAATATCTGTTTCTAAATCCAAAACGCTGCTCTCTAACAGAATGGTTGTCAATGTGTGCACTCACCTTCCAGAGTTTAACCCGTGTGTGGATTCAGCAGTCTGCAAACACTTTCTGTGCAGAGTCTCAAAACAGGCGTTTTCAGTCCAATACCGACCTATGGAAGAAAGAGCAGTAAGCACAGGGAAATATCTGCTTCTAAATCCAAAACGCAGCTATCTAACAAAACGGTTGTCAATGTGTGAACTCAACTTCCAGAGTTAAACCCGTGTGCGGATTCAGCAGTCTGCAAACACGTTCTGTGCAGAGTCCCAAAACAGGCGTTTTCAGCCCAATACCGGCCTATGGCGGAAAGGGCAGTAAGCACAGGGAAATATCTGCTTCTAAATCCAAAACGCAGCCATCTAACAGAATGGTTGTCAATGTGCGCACTCAACTTTCATAGTTAAATCGGTGTGTGAATTCAGCAGACTGCAAACACTTTCTGTGCAGAGTCTCAAAACAGACGTTTTCAGCCCTATACCGGCCTATGGAAGAAAGGGCAGTAAGCACAGGGAAATTTCTGCTTCTAAATCCAAAACGCAGCTGTCTAGCAGAACGGTTGTCAATGTGTGCACTCAACTTCCAGAGTTAAACCCGTGTGTGGATTCAGCAGTCTGCAAACACTTTCTGTGCAGAGTCTCAAAACAGGCGTTTTCATTGAAATACCGGCCTATGGAAGAAAGGGCATTAAGCACAGGGAAATATCTGCTCCTAATTCCAAAACGCAGCTATCTAACAGAATGGTGGTCAATGTGTGCACTCAACTTCCAGAGTTAAATCGGTGTGTGGATTCAGCAGACTGCAAACACTTTCTGTGCAGAGTCTCAAAACAGGCGTTTTCAGCCCAATACCGGCCTATGGAAGAAAGGGCCGTAAGCACAGGGAAATATCTGCTTCTAAATCCAAAACGCAGCTATCTAACAGAACGGTTGTCAATGTGTGCACTCACCTTCCAGAGTTTAACCCGTGTGTGGATTAAGCAGTCTGCAAACACTTTCTGTGCAGAGTCTCAAAACAGGCGTTTTCAGCCCAATACCGACCTATGGAAGAAAGGGCAGTAAGCACAGGGAAATATCTGCTTCTAAATCGAAAACGTAGCTATCTAACAGAATGGTTGTCAATGTGTGCACTCAACTTCCAGAGTTAAACCCGTGTGTGGATTCAGCAGTCTGCAAACACTTTCTGTGCAGAGTCTCAAAACAGGGGTTTTCATCCAAATCCCGGTATATGGATAAAAGGGCAGTAAGCACAGGGAAGTATCTGCTTCTAAATCCAAAACGCAGCTATCTAACAGAACGGTCGTCAATGTGTGCACTCAACTTCCAGAGTTAAACCCGTGTGTGGATTCAGCAGTCTGCACACACTTTCTGTGCAGAGTCTCATAACAGGCGTTTTCAGCCCAATACCGGCCTATGGAAGAAAGGGCATTAAGCACAGGGAAATATCTCCTCCTAATTCCACAACGCAGCTATCTAACAGAATGGTTGTCAATGTGTGCACTCAACTTCCAGAGTTAAATCGGTGTGTGGATTCAGCAGACTGCAAATACTTTATGTGCAGGGTCTCAAAACAGGCGTTTTCAGCCCAATACCGGCCTATGGAAGAAAGGGCAGTAAGCACAGGGAAATATCTGCTTCTAAATCCAAAACGCAGCTATCTAACAGAACGGTTGTCAATGTGTGACTCAACCTCCATAGTTAAACCCGTGTGTGGATTCAGCAGTCTGCAATCACTTTCTGTGCAGTGTCTCAAAACAGGCGTTTCCAGCCCAATACCGGCATATGGAAGAAAGGGCAGTAAGCACAGGGAAATATCTGCTTCTAAATCCAAAACGCAGCTATCTAAAAGAACGGTTGTCAAAGTGTGCACTCAACTTCCAGAGTTAAACCCGTGTGTGGATTCAGCAGTCTGCAAACACTTTCTGTGCAGAGTCTCAAAACAGCCGTTTTCAGCCCAATAACGGCCTATGGAAGAAAGGGCAGTAAGAACAGGGAAATTTCTGCTTCTAAATCCAAAATGCAGCTATCTAACAGAACGGTTGTCAATGTGTGCACTCAACTTCCAGAGTTAAACCCGTGTGTGGATTCAGCAGTCTGCACACACTTTCTGTGCAGAGTCTCAAAACAGGCGTTTTTAGCCTAATACCGGCCTATGGAAGAAATGGCAGTAAGCACAGGGATATATCTGCTTCTACATCCAAAATGCAGCTATCTAACAGAACGGTTGTCAATATGTGCACTAAACTTGCATAGTTAAACCCGTGTGTGAATTCATCAGTCTGCAAACACTTTCTGTGCAGAGTCTCAAAACAGGCGTTTTCAGCCCAATACCGGCCTATGGAAGAAAGGGCAGTAAGCACAGGGAAATATCTGTTTCTAAATCCAAAACGCAGCTATCTAACAGAAGGTTTGTCAATGTGTGCACTCAACTTCCAGAGTTAAACCCGTGTGTGGATTCAGCAGTCTGCAAACATTTTCTGTCCAGAGTCTCAAAACAGGCATTTTCAGCCCAATAACGGCATATGGAAGAAAGGGCAGTAAGCACAGGGAAATATCTGCTTCTAAATCCAAAACGCAGCTATCTAACAGAACGGTTGTCAATGTGTGCACTCAACTTCCAGAGTTAAACCCGAGTGTGGATTCCGCAGTCTGCAACACTTTCTGTGCAGAGTCTCAAAACAGGAGTTTTCAGCCCAATACCGGCCAAAGGAACAAGGGGCAGTAAGCACAGGGAAATATCTGCTTCTAAATCCAAAACGCAGCTATCTAAAAGAACGTTTGTCAAAGTGTGCACTCAACTTCCAGAGTTAAACCCGTGTGTGGATTCAGTAGTCTGCAAACACTTTCTGTGCAGAGTCTCAAAACAGGCGTTGTCAGCCCAATACCGGCCTATGGAAGAAAGGGCAGTAAGCACAGGGAAATTTCTGCTTCTAAATCCAAAATGCAGCTATCTAACAGAACGGTGGTCATTGTGTGCACTCAACTTCCAGAGTTAAACCCGTGTGTGTATTCAGCAGTCTGCAATCACTTTCTGTGCAGAATCTCAAAACAGGCGTTTTCATCCCAATACCGGCCTATGGAAGAAATGGCAGTAAGCACAGGGAAATATCTGCTTCTAAATCCAAAACGCAGCTATCTAACAGAACGGATGTCAACGTGGGCACTCAACTTCCAGAGTTAATCCCGTGTGTGGATTCAGCAGTCTGCAAACACTTTCTGCGCAGAGTCTCAAAACAGGCGTTTTCAGCCCAGTACCGGCCTATGGAAGAAAGGGCAGTAAGCACAGTGAAATATCTGCTTCTAAATCCAAAACGCAGCTCTCTAACAGAACGGCTGTCAATGTGGGCACTCAAATTCCAGAGTTAAACCCGTGGGTGGATTCAGCAGTCTGCAAACACTTTCTGTGCAGAGTTTCAAAACAGGCGTTTTCAGCCCAATACCGGCATATGGAAGAAAGGGCAGTAAGAACAGGGAAATATCTGCTTCTAAATACAAAACACAGCTTTCTAACAGAACGGTGGTCAATGTGTGCACTCAACTTCCAGAGTTAAACCCGTGTGTGGATTCAGCAGTCTGCAAACACTTTCTGTGCAGAATCTCAAAACAGGAGTTTTCAGCCCAATACCGGCCTATGGAAGAAGGGGCAGTAAGCACAGGGAAATATCTGCTTCTAAATCCAAAACGCAGCTATCTAACAGAACGGTTGTCAATGTGGGCACTCAACTTCCAGAGTTAAACCCGTGTGTGGATTCAGCAGTCTGCAAACAGTTTCTGTGCAGAGTCTCAAAACAGGCGTTTTCAGCCCAATACCGGCCTAAGGAAGAAAGGACAGTAAGCACAGGGAAATTTCTGCTTCTAAATCCAAAACGCAGGTGTCTAACAGAACGGTTGTCAATGTGTGCACTCAACTTCCAGAGTTAAACCCCTGTGTGGATTCAGCAGTCTGCAAACACTTTTATTGCAGAGTCTCAAAACAGGCGTTTTCAGCCCAATACCGGCCTAAGGAAGAAAGGGCAGAAAGCACAGGGAAATATCTGCTTCTAAATCCAAAACGCAGCTGTCTAACAGAACGGTTGTCAATGTGTGCACTCAACTTCCAGAGTTAAACCCGTGTGTGGATTCAGCAGTCTGCAAACACTTTCTGTGCAGAGTCTCAAAACAGGCGTTTTCATCGAAATAGCGGCCTATGGAAGAAATGGCAGTAAGCACAGGGAAATATCTGCTTCTAAATCCAAAACGCAGCTATCTAACAAAACGGTTGTCAATGTGTGCACTCAACTTCCAGAGTTAAATCGGTGTGTGGATTCAGCAGACTGCACACACTTTCTGTGCAGAGTCTCAAAACAGGCGTTTTCAGCCCAATACCGGCCTATGGAAGAAAGGGCAGTAAGCACAGGGAAATATCTGCTTCTAAATCCAAAAGTCAGCTATCTAACAAAACGGTTGTCAATGTGTGCACTCAACTTCCAGAGTTAAACCCGTGTGTGGTTTCAGCAGTCTGCAAACACTTACTGTGCAGAGTCTCAAAACAGGCGTTTTCAGCCCAATACCGGCCTATGGAAGAAAGGGCAGTAAGCACGGGGAAATATCTGCTTCTAAATCCAAAACGCAGCTATCTAACGGAACGGTTGTCAATGTGTGCACTCAACTTCCAGAGTTCAACCCGTCTGTGGATTCAGCAGTCTGCAAACACATTCTGTGCCGAGTCTCAAAACAGGCGTTTTCAGCCCAATACCGGCATATGGAAGAAAGGGTAGTAAGAACAGGGAAATATCTGCTTCTAAATACAAAACGCAGCTATCTATCAGAACGGTGGTCAATGTGTGCACTCAACTTCCAGAGCTAAACCCGTGTGTGGATTCAGCAGTCTGCAAACACTTTCTGTGCAGAGTCTCAAAACAGGAGTTTTTAGCCCAATACCGGCCTAAGGAAGAAGGGGCAGTAAGCACAGGGAAATATCTGCTTCTAAATCCAAAACGCAGCTACCTAACAGAACGGTTGACAATGTGGGAACTCAACTTCCAGAGTTAAACCCGTGTGTGAATTCAGCAGTCTGCAAACAGTTTCTGTGCAGAGACTCAAAACAGGCGTTTTCAGCCCAATACTGGCCTAAGGAAGAAAGGGCAGTAAGCACAGGGAAATTTCTGCTTTTAAATCTAAAACGCAGCTATCTAACAGAACGGTTGTCAATGTGTGCACTCAACTTCCAGCGTTAAACCCGTGTGTGGATTCAGCAGTCTGCAAACACGTTCTGTGCGGAGTCCCAAATCAGGCGTTTTCAGCCCAATTCCGGCCTAAGGAAGAAAGGGCAGTAAGCACAGGGAAATATCTGCTTCTAAATCCAAAACGCAGCCATCTAACAGAATGGTTGTCAATGTGCGCACTCAACTTCCATAGTTAAATCGGTGTGTGGATTCAGCAGACTGCAAACACTTTCTGTGCAGAGTCTCAAAACAGGCGTTTTCAGCCCAATACCGGCCTATGGAAGAAAGGGCAGTAAGCACAGGGAAATTTCTGCTTCTAAATCCAAAACGCAGCTGTCTAGCAGAACGGTTGTCAATGTGTGCACTCAACTTCCAGAGTTAAACCCGTGTGTGGATTCAGCAGTCTGCAAACACTTTTTGTGCAGAGTCTCAAAACAGGCGTTTTCATCGAAATACCGGCCTATGGAAGAAAGGGCATTAAGCACAGGGAAATATCTGCTCCTAATTCCAAAACGCAGCTATCTAACAGAATGGTTGTCAATGTGTGCACTCACCTTCCAGAGTTAAATCGGTGTGTGGATTCAGCAGACTGCAAACACTTTCTGTGCAGAGTCTCAAAACAGGCGTTTTCAGCCCAATACCGGCCTATGGAAGAAAGGGCAGTAAGCACAGGGAAATATCTGCTTCTAAATCCAAAACGCAGCTATCTAACAGAACGGTTGTCAATGTGTGCCCTCAACCTCCATAGTTAAACCCGAGTGTGGATTCAGCAGTCTGCAATCACTTTCTGTGCAGAGTCTCAAAACAGGCGTTTTCAGCCCAATACCGGCATATGGAAGAAAGGGCAGTAAGCACAGGGAAATATCTGCTTCTAAATCCAAAACGCAGCTATCTAAAAGAACGGTTGTCAAAGTGTGCACTCAACTTCCAGAGTTAAACCCGTGTGTGGATTCAGCAGTCTGCAAACACTTTCTGTGCAGAGTCTCAAAACAGCCGTTTTCAGCCCAATACCGGCCTATGGAAGAAAGGGCAGTAAGCACAGGGAAATTTCTGCTTCTAAATCCAAAATGCAGCTATCTAACAGAACGGTTGTCAATGTGTTCACTCAACTTCCAGAGTTAAACCCGTGTGTGTATTCAGCAGTCTGCACACACTTTCTGTGCAGAGTCTCAAAACAGGCGTTTTTAGCCCAATACCGGCCTATGGAAGAAATGGCAGTAAGCACAGGGAAATATCTGCTTCTACATCCAAAATGCAGCTATCTAACAGAACGGTTGTCAATATGTGCACTAAACTTGCAAAGTTAAACCCGTGTGTG
>NW_026989355.1:0-56758 GCF_030222135.1 Aotus nancymaae
TCAACTGACAGAGTTAAACTCACGTGTGGATTCAGCGGTTTGCAAACCCTTTCTGTGCAGAATCCCAAAACCGGTATTTCCAGCCCAATGCCGGCATACGTACTAAACAGCAGGAAACTTCGTCTAAAACTCAGGAGAAACGTTTCCTTGAAACTGCTCTGCTGTGCGTTCGTTCACCTAAGAGAGTTGAATCTATGTTGAGATTCAGCGAGTCAGAAACACGTTTCTTCCAGGAGCTGCGTTGGGATATTCCCGAGTGAATGGGACCATAGGCTGTACAGAGAAATATCTGCTTCTAAAACCAAAACGGAGCTATCTAACGGAATGGTTGTCAATGTGTGCATTCAACTGACAGAGTTAAACTCACGTGTGGATTCAGCGGTTTGCAAACCCTTTCTGTGCAGAATCCCAAAACCGGTATTTCCAGCCCAATGCCGGCATCCGTACTAAACAGCAGGAAACTTCGTCTAAAACTCAGGAGAAACGTTTCCTTGAAACTGCTCTGCTGTGCGTTCGTTCACCTAAGAGAGTTGAATCTATGTTGAGATTCAGCGAGTCAGAAACACGTTTCTTCCAGGAGCTGCGTTGGGATATTCCCGAGTGAATGGGACCATAGGCTGTACAGAGAAATATCTGCTTCTAAAACCAAAAGGGTGTTATCAAACTGAATGGTTGTCAATGTGTGCATTCAACTGACAGAGTTAAACTCACGTGTGGATTCAGCGGTTTGCAAACCCTTTCTGTGCAGAATCCCAAAACCGGTATTTCCAGCCCAATGCCGGCATCCGTACTAAACAGCAGGAAACTTCGTCTAAAACTCAGGAGAAACGTTTCCTTGAAACTGCTCTGCTGTGCGTTCGTTCACCTAAGAGAGTTGAATCTATGTTGAGATTCAGCGAGTCAAAAACACGTTTCTTCCAGGAGCTGCGTTGGGACATTCCCGAGTGAATGGGACCATAGGCTGTACAGAGAAATATCTGCTTCTAAAACCAAAACGGAGCTATCTAACTGAATGGTTGTCAATGTGTGCATTCAACTGACAGAGTTAAACTCACCTGTGGATTCAGTGGTTTGCAAACCCTTTCTGTGCAGAATCCCAAAACCGGTATTTCCAGCCCAATGCTGGCATACGTACTAAACAGCAGGAAACTTCGTCTAAAACTCAGGAGAAACGTTTCCTTGAAACTGCTCTGCTGTGCGTTCGTTCACATAAGAGAGTTGAATCTATGTTGAGATTCAGCGAGTCAGAAACACGTTTCTTCTAGGAGCTGCGTTGGGATATTCCCGAGTGAATGGGACCATAGGCTGTACAGAGAAATATCTGCTCCTAAAACCAAAAGGGTGCAATCTAACTGAAAGGTTTTCAATGTGTGGATTCAACTGACAGAGTTAAACTCGCGTTTGGATTCAGCGGTTTAAAAACCCTTTCTGTGCAGAATCCCAAAACCGGTAATAACAGCTCAATTCCGGGATACGTACTAAACTGCAGGAAACTTCGTCTAAAACTCAGGAGAAACGTTTCCTTGAAACTGCTCTGCTGTGCGTTCGTTCACCTAAGAGAGTTGAATCTATGTTGAGATTCAGCGAGACAGAAACACGTTTCTTCTAGGAGCTGCGTTGGGATGTTCCCGAGTGAATGGGATCATAGGCTGTACAGAGAAATATCTGCCTCTAAAACCAAAACGGAGCTATCTAACTGGATGGTTGTCAATGTGTGCATTCAACTCACAAAGGTAAACTCACGTGTGGATTCAGCGGTTTGCAAACCCTTTCTGTGCAGAATCCCAAAACCGGTATTTCCAGACCAATGCCGGCATTCGTACTAAACAGCAGGAAACTAAGTCTAAAACTCAGGAGAAACGTTTCCTTGAAACTGCTCTGCTGTGTGTTCGTTCACCTAAGAGAGTTGATTCTATGTTGAGATTCAGCGAGTCAGAAACACGTTTCTTCTAGGACCTGCGTTGGGATATTCCCGAGTGAATGGGACCATAGGCTGTACAGAGAAATATCTGCTTCTAATACCAAAACGGAGCTATCTAACTGAATGGTTGTCAATGTGTGCATTCAACTGACAGAGTTAAACTCACGTGTGGATTCAGCGGTTTGCAAACCTTTTCTGTGCAGAATCCCAAAACCGGTATTTCCAGCCCAATGCCGGCATCCGTACTAAACAGCAGGAAACTTCGTCTAAAACTCACGAGAAAAGTTTCCTTGAAACTGCTCTGCTGTGCGTTCGTTCACCTAAGAGAGTTGAATCTATGTTGAGATTCAGCGAGTCAGAAACACGTTTCTTCTAGGAGCTGCGTTGGGATATTCCCGAGTGAATGGGACCATAATCTGTACAGAGAAATATCTGCTTCTAAAACCAAAAGGGTCCTATCAAACTGAATGGTTGTCAATGTGTGCATTCAACTGACAGAGTTAAACTCACGTGTGGATTCAACGGTTTGCAAAACCTTTCTGTGCAGAATCCGAAAACCGGTATTTCCTGCCCAATGCAGGCATCCGTACTAAACAGCAGGAAACTTCGTCTAAAACTCAGGAGAAACGTTTCCTTGAAACTGCTCTGCTGTGCGTTCGTTCACCTAAGAGAGTTGAATCTATGTTGAGATTCAGCGAGTCAGAAACACGTTTCTTCTAGGAGCTGCGTTGGGATATTCCCGAGTGAATGGGACCATAGGCTGTACAGAGAAATATCTGCTTCTAAAACCAAAACGGAGCTATCTAACTGAATGGTTGTCAATGTGTGCATTCAGCTGACAGAGTAAAACTCACGTGTGGAATCAGCGGTTTGCAAACCCTTTCTGTGCAGAATGCCAAAACCGGTATTTCCAGCCCAATGCCGGCATACGTACTAAACAGCAGGAAACTTCGTATAAAACTCAGGAGAAACGTTTCCTTGAAACTGCTCTGCTGGGCGTTCGTTCACCTAAGAGAGTTGAATCTATGTTGAGATTCAGCGAGTCAGAAACACGTTTCTTCTAGTAGCTGCGTTGGGATATTCCCGAGTGAATGGGACCATAGTCTGTACAGAAAAATATCTGCTTCTAAAACCAAAACGGAGCTATCTAACTGGATGGTGGTCAATGTGTGCATTCAACTGACAGAGTTAAACTCACGTGTGGATTCAGCGGTTTGCAAACCCTTTCTGTGCAGAATCCCAAAACCGGTATTTCCAGCCCAATGCCGGCATCCGTACTAAACAGCAGGAAACTTCGTCTAAAACTCAGGAGAAAAGTTTCCTTGAAACTTCTCTGCTGCGCATTCGTTCACCTAAGAGAGTTGAATCTATGTTGAGATTCAGCGAGTCAGAAACACGTTTCTTCTAGGAGCTGCGTTGGGATACTCCCGAGTGAATGGGACCATAGGCTGTACAGAGAAATATCTGCTTCTAAAACCAAAACGGTGCTATCAAACTGAATGGTTGTCAATGTGTGCATTCAACTGACACAGTTAAACTCACGTTTGGATTCAGGGTTTGCAAACCCTTTCTGTGCAGAATCCCAAAACCGGTATTTCCAGCCCAATGCCGGCATACGTACTTAACAGCAGGAAAATTCGTCTAAAACTCAGGAGAAACGTTTCCTTGAAACTGCTCTGCTGTGCGTTCGTTCACCTAAGAGAGTTGAATCTATGTTGAGATTCAGCGAGTCAGAAACACGTTTCTTCCAGGAGCTCCGTTGGGATATTCCCGAGTGAATGGCACCATAGGCTGTACAGAGAAATATCTGCTTCTAAAACCAAAACGGAGCTATCTAACTGAATGGTTGTCAATGTGTGCATTCAACTGACAGAGTTAAACTCACGTGTGGATTCATTGGTTTGCAAACCCTTTCTGTGCAGAATCCCAAAACCGGTAATTCCAGCTCAATGCCGGGATACGTACTAAACTGCAGGAAACTTCGTCTAAAACTCAGGAGAAACGTTTCCTTGAAACTGCTCTGCTGTGCGTTCGTTCACCTAAGAGAGTTGAATCTATATTGAGATTCAGCGAGTCAGAAACACGTTTCTTCTAGGAGCTGCGTTGGGATATTCCCGAGTGAATGGGACCATAGGCTGTACAGAGAAATATCTGCTTCTAAAACCAAAACGGAGCTATCTAACTGAATGGTTGTCAATGTGTGCATTCTACTGACAGAGTTAAACTCACGTGTGGATTCAGCGGTTTGCAAACCCTTTCTGTGCAGAATCCCAAATCCGGTATTTCCAGCCCAATGCCGGCATACGTACTAAACAGCAGGAAACTTCGTCTAAAACTCAGGAGAAACGTTTCCTTGAAACTGCTCTGCTGGGCGTTCGTTCACCTAAGAGAGTTGAATCTATGTTGAGATTCAGCGAGTCAGAAACACGTTTCTTCTAGTAGCTGCGTTGGGATATTCCCGAGTGAATGGGACCATAGTCTGTACAGAGAAATATCTGCTTCTAAAACCAAAACGGAGCTATCTAACTGGATGGTTGTCAATGTGTGCATTCAACTGACAGAGTTAAACTCACGTGTGGATTCAGCGGTTTGCAAACCCTTTCTGTGCAGAATCCCAAAACCGGTATTTCCAGCCCAATGCCGGCATACGTACTAAACAGCAGGAAACTTCGTCTAAAACTCAGGAGAAACGTTTCCTTGAAACTGCTCTGCTGTGCGTTCGTTCACCTAAGAGAGTTGAATCTATGTTGAGATTCAGCGAGTCAGAAACACGTTTCTTCCAGGAGCTGCGTTGGGATATTCCCGAGTGAATGGGACCATAGGCTGTACAGAGAAATATCTGCTTCTAAAACCAAAACGGAGCTATCTAACTGAATGGTTGTCAATGTGTGCATTCAACTGACAGAGTTAAACTCACGTGTGGATTCAGCGGTTTGCAAACCCTTTCTGTGTAGAATCCCAAAACCGGTATTTCCAGCCCAATGCCGGCATCCGTACTAAACAGCAGGAAACTTCGTCTAAAACTCAGGAGAAACGTTTCCTTGAAACTGCTCTGCTGTGCGTTCGTTCACCTAAGAGAGTTGAATCTATGTTGAGATTCAGCGAGTCAGAAACACGTTTCTTCCAGGAGCTGCTTTGGGATATTCCCGAGTGAATGGGACCATAGGCTGTACAGAGAAATATCTGCTTCTAAAACCAAAAGGGTGTTATCAAATGGAATGGTTGACAATGTGTGCATTCAACTGACAGTGTTAAACTCACGTGTGGATTCAGCGGTTTGCAAACCCTTTCTGTGCAGAATCCCAAAACCGGTATTTCCAGCCCAATGCCGGCATCCGTACTAAACAGCAGGAAACTTCGTCTAAAACTCAGGAGAAAAGATTCCTTGAAACTGCTCTGCTGTGCGTTCGTTCACCTAAGAGAGTTGAATCTATGTTGAGATTCAGCGAGACAGAAACACGTTTCTTCTAGGAGCTGCGTTGGGATATTCCCGAGTGAATGGGACCATAGGCTGTACAGAGAAATATCTGCTTCTAAAACCAAAAGGGTGCTATCAAACTGAATGGTTGTCAATGTGTGCATTCAACTGACAGAGTTAAACTCACGTGTGGATTCAGCGGTTTGCAAACCCTTTCTGTGCAGAATCCGAAAACCGGTATTTCCTGCCCAATGCAGGCATCCGTACTAAACAGCAGGAAACTTCGTCTAAAACTCAGGAGAAACGTTTCCTTGAAACTGCTCTGCTGTGCGTTCGTTCAATTAAGAGAGTTGAATCTATGTTGAGATTCAGCGAGTCAGAAACACGTTTCTTCTAGGAGCTGCGTTGGGATATTCCCGAGTGAATGGGACCATAGGCTGTACAGAGATATATCTGCTTCTAAAACCAAAACGGAGCTATCTAACTGAATGGTTGTCAATGTGTGCATTCAACTGACAGAGTTAAACTCACGTGTGGAATCAGCGGTTTGCAAACCCTTTCTGCGCAGAATCCCAAAACCGGTATTTCCAGCCCAATGCCGGCATACGTACTAAACAGCAGGAAACTTCGTCTAAAACTCAGGAGAAACGTTTCCTTGAAACTGCTCTGCTGGGCGTTCGTTCACCTAAGAGAGTTGAATCTATGTTGAGATTCAGCGAGTCAGAAACACGTTTCTTCTAGTAGCTGCGTTGGGATATTCCCGAGTGAATGGGACCATAGTCTGTACAGAGAAATATCTGCTTCTAAAACCAAAACGGAGCTATCTAACTGGATGGTTGTCAATGTGTGCATTCAACTGACAGAGTTAAACTCACGTGTGGATTCAGCGGTTTGCAAACCCTTTCTGTGCAGAATCCCAAAACCGGTATTTCCAGCCCAATGCCGGCATACGTACTAAACAGCAGGAAACTTCGTCTAAAACTCAGGAGAAACGTTTCCTTGAAACTGCTCTGCTGTGCGTTCGTTCACCTAAGAGAGTTGAATCTATGTTGAGATTCAGCGAGTCAGAAACACGTTTCTTCCAGGAGCTGCGTTGGGATATTCCCGAGTGAATGGGACCATAGGCTGTACAGAGAAATATCTGCTTCTAAAACCAAAACGGAGCTATCTAACTGAATGGTTGTCAATGTGTGCATTCAACTGACAGAGTTAAACTCACGTGTGGATTCAGCGGTTTGCAAACCCTTTCTGTGTAGAATCCCAAAACCGGTATTTCCAGCCCAATGCCGGCATCCGTACTAAACAGCAGGAAACTTCGTCTAAAACTCAGGAGAAACGTTTCCTTGAAACTGCTCTGCTGTGCGTTCGTTCACCTAAGAGAGTTGAATCTATGTTGAGATTCAGCGAGTCAGAAACACGTTTCTTCCAGGAGCTGCTTTGGGATATTCCCGAGTGAATGGGACCATAGGCTGTACAGAGAAATATCTGCTTCTAAAACCAAAAGGGTGTTATCAAATGGAATGGTTGACAATGTGTGCATTCAACTGACAGTGTTAAACTCACGTGTGGATTCAGCGGTTTGCAAACCCTTTCTGTGCAGAATCCCAAAACCGGTATTTCCAGCCCAATGCCGGCATCCGTACTAAACAGCAGGAAACTTCGTCTAAAACTCAGGAGAAAAGATTCCTTGAAACTGCTCTGCTGTGCGTTCGTTCACCTAAGAGAGTTGAATCTATGTTGAGATTCAGCGAGACAGAAACACGTTTCTTCTAGGAGCTGCGTTGGGATATTCCCGAGTGAATGGGACCATAGGCTGTACAGAGAAATATCTGCTTCTAAAACCAAAAGGGTGCTATCAAACTGAATGGTTGTCAATGTGTGCATTCAACTGACAGAGTTAAACTCACGTGTGGATTCAGCGGTTTGCAAACCCTTTCTGTGCAGAATCCGAAAACCGGTATTTCCTGCCCAATGCAGGCATCCGTACTAAACAGCAGGAAACTTCGTCTAAAACTCAGGAGAAACGTTTCCTTGAAACTGCTCTGCTGTGCGTTCGTTCAATTAAGAGAGTTGAATCTATGTTGAGATTCAGCGAGTCAGAAACACGTTTCTTCTAGGAGCTGCGTTGGGATATTCCCGAGTGAATGGGACCATAGGCTGTACAGAGATATATCTGCTTCTAAAACCAAAACGGAGCTATCTAACTGAATGGTTGTCAATGTGTGCATTCAACTGACAGAGTTAAACTCACGTGTGGAATCAGCGGTTTGCAAACCCTTTCTGCGCAGAATCCCAAAACCGGTATTTCCAGCCCAATGCCGGCATACGTACTAAACAGCAGGAAACTTCGTCTAAAACTCAGGAGAAACGTTTCCTTGAAACTGCTCTGCTGTGCGTTCGTTCACCTAAGAGAGTTGAATCTATCTTGAGATTCAGCGAGTCAGAAATACGTTTCTTCTAGGAGCTGCGTTGGGATATTCCCGAGTGAATGAGACCATAGGCTGTACAGAGAAATATCTGCTTCTAATACCAAAACGGAGCTATCTAACTGAATGGTTGTCAATGTGCGCATTCAACTGACAGAGTTAAACTCACGTGTGGATTCAGCGGTTTCCACACCCTTTCTGTGCAGAATCCCAAAACCGGTATTTCCAGACCAATGCCGGCATCCGTACTAAACAGCAGGAAACTTCGTCTAAAACTCAGGAGAAAAGTTTCCTTGAAACTTCTATGCTGTGCGCTCGTTCACCTAAGAGAGTTGAATCTATGTTGAGATTCAGCGAGTCAGAAACACGTTTCTTCTAGGAGCTGCGTTGGGATACTCCCGAGTAAATGGGACCATAGGCTGTACAGAGAAATATCTGCTTCTAAAACCAAAAGGGTGCTATCAAACTGAATGGTTGTCAATGTGTGCATTCAACTGACACAGTTAAACTCACGTGTGGATTCAGTGGTTTGCAAACCCTTTCTGTGCAGAATCCCAAAACCGGTATTTCCAGCCCAATGCCGGCATACGTACTAAACAGCAGGAAACTTCGTCTAAAACTCAGGAGAAACGTTTCCTTGAAACTGCTCTGCTGTGCGTTCGTTCACCTAAGAGAGTTGAATCTATGTTGAGATTCAGCGAGTCAGAAACACGTTTCTTCTAGTAGCTGCGTTGGGATATTCCCAAGTGAATGGGACCATAGGCTGTACAGAGAAATATCTGCTTCTAAAACCAAAACGGAGCTATCTAACTGAATGGTTGTCAATGTGTGCATTCAACTGACGGAGTTAAACTCACGTGTGGAATCAGCGGTTTGCAAACCCTTTCTGTGCAGAACCCCAAAACCGGTATTTCCAGCCCAATGCCGGCATACGTACTAAACAGCAGGAAACTTCGTCTAAAACTCAGGAGAAACGTTTCCTTGAAACTGCTCTGCTGTGCGTTCGTTCACCTAAGAGAGTTGAATCTATGTTGAGATTCAGCGAGTCAGAAACACGTTTCTTCCAGGAGCTGCGTTGGGATATTCCCGAGTGAATGGCACCATAGGCTGTACAGAGAAATATCTGCTTCTAAATCCAAAACGGAGCTATCTAACTGAATGTTTGTCAATGTGTGCATTCAACTGACAGAGTTAAACTCACGTGTGGATTCAGTGGTTTGCAAACCCTTTCTGTGCAGAATCCCAAAACCGGTAATTCCAGGTCAATGCCGGGATACGTACTAAACTGCAGGAAACTTCGTCTAAAACTCAGGAGAAACGTTTCCTTGAAACTGCTCTGCTGGGCGTTCGTTCACCTAAGAGAGTTGAATCTATGTTGAGATTCAGCGAGTCAGAAACACGTTTCTTCTAATAGCTGCGTTGGGATATTCCCGAGTGAATGGGACCATAGTCTGTACAGAGAAATATCTGCTTCTAAAACCAAAACGGAGCTATCTAACTGGATGGTTGTCAATGTGTGCATTCAACTGACAGAGTTAAACTCACGTGTGGATTCAGCGGTTTGCAAACCCTTTCTGTGCAGAATCCCAAAACCGGTATTTCCAGCCCAATGCCGGCATACGTACTAAACAGCAGGAAACTTCGTCTAAAACTCAGGAGAAACGTTTCCTTGAAACTGCTCTGCTGTGCGTTCGTTCACCTAAGAGAGTTGAATCTATGTTGAGATTCAGCGAGTCAGAAACACGTTTCTTCCAGGAGCTGCGTTGGGATATTCCCGAGTGAATGGGACAATAGGCTGTACAAAGAAATATCTGCTTCTAAAACCAAAACGGAGCTATCTAACTGAATGGTTGTCAATGTGTGCATTCAACTGACAGAGTTAAACTCACGTGTGGATTCAGCGGTTTGCAAACCCTTACTGTGTAGAATCCCAAAACCGGTATTTCCAGCCCAATGCCGGCATCCGTACTAAACAGCAGGAAACTTCGTCTAAAACTCAGGAGAAACGTTTCCTTGAAACTGCTCTGCTGTGCGTTCGTTCACCTAAGAGAGTTGAATCTATGTTGAGATTCAGCGAGTCAGAAACACGTTTCTTCCAGGAGCTGCGTTGGGATATTCCCGAGTGAATGGGACCATAGGCTGTACAGAGAAATATCTGCTTCTAAAACCAAAAGCGTGTTATCAAACCGAATGGTTGTCAATGTGTGCATTCAACTGACAGAGTTAAACTCACGTGTGGATTCAGCGGTTTGCAAACCCTTTCTGTGCAGAATCCCAAAACCGGTAATTCCAGCTCAATGCCGGCATACGTACTAAACTGCAGGAAACTTCGTCTAAAACTCAGGAGAAACGTTTCCTTGAAACTGCTCTGCTGTGTGTTCGTTCACCTAAGAGAGTTGAATCTATGTTGGGATTCAGCGAGTCAGAAACACGTTTCTTCTAGGAGCTGCGTTGGGATATTCCCGAGTGAATGGGACCATAGGCTGTACAGAGAAATATCTGCTTCTAAAACCAAAACGGAGCTATCTAACTGGATGGTTGTCAATGTGTGCATTCAACTCACAAAGTTAAACTCACGTGTGGATTCAGCGGTTTGCAAACCCTTTCTGTGCAGAATCCCAAAACCGGTATTTCCAGCCCAATGCCGGCATCCGTACTAAACAGCAGGAAACTTCGTCTAAAACTCAGGAGAAACGCTTCCTTGAAACTCCTCTGCTGGGCGTTCGTTCACCTAAGAGAGTTGAATCTATGTTGAGATTCAGCGAGTCAGAAACACGTTTCTTCTAGTAGCTGCGTTGGGATATTCCCGAGTGAATGGGACCATAGTCTGTACAGAGAAATATCTGCTTCTAAAACCAAAACGGAGCTATCTAACTGAATGGTTGTCAATGTGAGCATTCAACTGACAGAGTTAAACTCACGTGTGGATTCAATGGTTTGCAAACCCTTTCTGTGCAGAATCCCAAAACCGGTATTTCCAGCCCAATGCCGGCATACGTACTAAACAGCAGGAAACTTCGTCTAAAACTCAGGAGAAACGTTTCCTTGAAACTGCTCTGCGGTGCGTTCGTTCACCTAAGAGAGTTGAATCTATCTTGAGATTCAGCGAGTCAGAAACACGTTTCTTCTAGGAGCTGCGTTGGGATATTCCCGAGTGAATGAGACCATAGGCTGTACAGAGAAATATCTGCTTCTAATACCAAAACGGAGCTATCTAACTGAATGGTTGTCAATGTGTGCATTCAACTGACACAGTTAAACTCACGTTTGGATTCAGTGGTTTGCAAACCCTTTCTGTGCAGAATCGCAAAACCGGTATTTCCAGCCCAATGCCGGCATACGTACTAAACAGCAGGAAAATTCGTCTAAAACTCAGGAGAAACGTTTCCTTGAAACTGCTCTGCTGTGCGTTCGTTCACCTAAGAGAGTTGAATCTATGTTGAGATTCAGCGAGTCAGAAACACGTTTCTTCCAGGAGCTCCGTTGGGATATTCCCGAGTGAATGGCAACATAGGCTGTACAGAGAAATATCTGCTTCTAAAACCAAAACGGAGCTATCTAACTGAATGGTTGTCAATGTGTGCATTCAACTGACAGAGTTAAACTCACGTGTGGATTCATTGGTTTGCAAACCCTTTCTGTGCAGAATCCCAAAACCGGTAATTCCAGCTCAATGCCGGGATACGTACTAAACTGCAGGAAACTTCGTCTAAAACTCAGGAGAAACGTTTCCTTGAAACTGCTCTGCTGTGCGTTCGTTCACCTAAGAGAGTTGAATCTATATTGAGATTCAGCGAGTCAGAAACACGTTTCTTCTAGGAGCTGCGTTGGGATATTCCCGAGTGAATGGGACCATAGGCTGTACAGAGAAATATCTGCTTCTAAAACCAAAACGGAGCTATCTAACTGAATGGTTGTCAATGTGTGCATTCTATTGACAGAGTTAAACTCACGTGTGGATTCAGCGGTTTGCAAACCCTTTCTGTGCAGAATCCCAAATCCGGTATTTCCAGCCCAATGCCGGCATACGTACTAAACAGCAGGAAACTTCGTCTAAAACTCAGGAGAAACGTTTCCTTGAAACTGCTCTGCTGTGCGTTCGTTCACCTAAGAGAGTTGAATCTATGTTGAGATTCAGCGAGTCAGAAACACGTTTCTTCTAGTAGCTGCGTTGGGATATTCCCGAGTGAATGGGACCATAGTCTGTACAGAGAAATATCTGCTTCTAAAACCAAAACGGAGCTATCTAACTGGATGGTTGTCAATGTGTGCATTCAACTGACAGAGTTAAACTCACGTGTGGATTCAGCGGTTTGCAAACCCTTTCTGTGCAGAATCCCAAAACCGGTATTTCCAGCCCAATGCCGGCATACGTACTAAACAGCAGGAAACTTCGTCTAAAACTCAGGAGAAACGTTTCCTTGAAACTGCTCTGCTGTGCGTTCGTTCACCTAAGAGAGTTGAATCTATGTTGAGATTCAGCGAGTCAGAAACACGTTTCTTCCAGGAGCTGCGTTGGGATATTCCCGAGTGAATGGGACCATAGGCTGTACAGAGAAATATCTGCTTCTAAAACCAAAACGGAGCTATCTAACTGAATGGTTGTCAATGTGTGCATTCAACTGACAGAGTTAAACTCACGTGTGGATTCAGCGGTTTGCAAACCCTTTCTGTGTAGAATCCCAAAACCGGTATTTCCAGCCCAATGCCGGCATCCGTACTAAACAGCAGGAAACTTCGTCTAAAACTCAGGAGAAACGTTTCCTTGAAACTGCTCTGCTGTGCGTTCGTTCACCTAAGAGAGTTGAATCTATGTTGAGATTCAGCGAGTCAGAAACACGTTTCTTCCAGGAGCTGCTTTGGGATATTCCCGAGTGAATGGGACCATAGGCTGTACAGAGAAATATCTGCTTCTAAAACCAAAAGGGTGTTATCAAATGGAATGGTTGACAATGTGTGCATTCAACTGACAGTGTTAAACTCACGTGTGGATTCAGCGGTTTGCAAACCCTTTCTGTGCAGAATCCCAAAACCGGTATTTCCAGCCCAATGCCGGCATCCGTACTAAACAGCAGGAAACTTCGTCTAAAACTCAGGAGAAAAGATTCCTTGAAACTGCTCTGCTGTGCGTTCGTTCACCTAAGAGAGTTGAATCTATGTTGAGATTCAGCGAGACAGAAACACGTTTCTTCTAGGAGCTGCGTTGGGATATTCCCGAGTGAATGGGACCATAGGCTGTACAGAGAAATATCTGCTTCTAAAACCAAAAGGGTGCTATCAAACTGAATGGTTGTCAATGTGTGCATTCAACTGACAGAGTTAAACTCACGTGTGGATTCAGCGGTTTGCAAACCCTTTCTGTGCAGAATCCGAAAACCGGTATTTCCTGCCCAATGCAGGCATCCGTACTAAACAGCAGGAAACTTCGTCTAAAACTCAGGAGAAACGTTTCCTTGAAACTGCTCTGCTGTGCGTTCGTTCAATTAAGAGAGTTGAATCTATGTTGAGATTCAGCGAGTCAGAAACACGTTTCTTCTAGGAGCTGCGTTGGGATATTCCCGAGTGAATGGGACCATAGGCTGTACAGAGATATATCTGCTTCTAAAACCAAAACGGAGCTATCTAACTGAATGGTTGTCAATGTGTGCATTCAACTGACAGAGTTAAACTCACGTGTGGAATCAGCGGTTTGCAAACCCTTTCTGCGCAGAATCCCAAAACCGGTATTTCCAGCCCAATGCCGGCATACGTACTAAACAGCAGGAAACTTCGTCTAAAACTCAGGAGAAACGTTTCCTTGAAACTGCTCTGCTGTGCGTTCGTTCACCTAAGAGAGTTGAATCTATGTTGAGATTCAGCGAGTCAGAAACACGTTTCTTCCAGGAGCTGCGTTGGGATATTCCCGAGTGAATGGGACCATAGGCTGTACAGAGAAATATCTGCTTCTAAAACCAAAACGGAGCTATCTAACTGAATGGTTGTCAATGTGTGCATTCAACTGACAGAGTTAAACTCACGTGTGGATTCAGTGGTTTGCAAACCCTTTCTGTGCAGAATCCCAAAACCGGTATTTCCAGCCCAATGCCGGCATACGTACTAAACAGCAGGAAACTTCGTCTAAAACTCAGGAGAAACGTTTCCTTGAAACTGCTCTGCTGTGCGTTCGTTCACCTAAGAGAGTTGAATCTATCTTGAGATTCAGCGAGTCAGAAATACGTTTCTTCTAGGAGCTGCGTTGGGATATTCCCGAGTGAATGAGACCATAGGCTGTACAGAGAAATATCTGCTTCTAATACCAAAACGGAGCTATCTAACTGAATGGTTGTCAATGTGCGCATTCAACTGACAGAGTTAAACTCACGTGTGGATTCAGCGGTTTCCACACCCTTTCTGTGCAGAATCCCAAAACCGGTATTTCCAGACCAATGCCGGCATCCGTACTAAACAGCAGGAAACTTCGTCTAAAACTCAGGAGAAAAGTTTCCTTGAAACTTCTATGCTGTGCGCTCGTTCACCTAAGAGAGTTGAATCTATGTTGAGATTCAGCGAGTCAGAAACACGTTTCTTCTAGGAGCTGCGTTGGGATACTCCCGAGTAAATGGGACCATAGGCTGTACAGAGAAATATCTGCTTCTAAAACCAAAAGGGTGCTATCAAACTGAATGGTTGTCAATGTGTGCATTCAACTGACACAGTTAAACTCACGTGTGGATTCAGTGGTTTGCAAACCCTTTCTGTGCAGAATCCCAAAACCGGTATTTCCAGCCCAATGCCGGCATACGTACTAAACAGCAGGAAACTTCGTCTAAAACTCAGGAGAAACGTTTCCTTGAAACTGCTCTGCTGTGCGTTCGTTCACCTAAGAGAGTTGAATCTATGTTGAGATTCAGCGAGTCAGAAACACGTTTCTTCTAGTAGCTGCGTTGGGATATTCCCAAGTGAATGGGACCATAGGCTGTACAGAGAAATATCTGCTTCTAAAACCAAAACGGAGCTATCTAACTGAATGGTTGTCAATGTGTGCATTCAACTGACGGAGTTAAACTCACGTGTGGAATCAGCGGTTTGCAAACCCTTTCTGTGCAGAACCCCAAAACCGGTATTTCCAGCCCAATGCCGGCATACGTACTAAACAGCAGGAAACTTCGTCTAAAACTCAGGAGAAACGTTTCCTTGAAACTGCTCTGCTGTGCGTTCGTTCACCTAAGAGAGTTGAATCTATGTTGAGATTCAGCGAGTCAGAAACACGTTTCTTCCAGGAGCTGCGTTGGGATATTCCCGAGTGAATGGCACCATAGGCTGTACAGAGAAATATCTGCTTCTAAATCCAAAACGGAGCTATCTAACTGAATGTTTGTCAATGTGTGCATTCAACTGACAGAGTTAAACTCACGTGTGGATTCAGTGGTTTGCAAACCCTTTCTGTGCAGAATCCCAAAACCGGTAATTCCAGCTCAATGCCGGGATACGTACTAAACTGCAGGAAACTTCGTCTAAAACTCAGGAGAAACGTTTCCTTGAAACTGCTCTGCTGTGCGTTCGTTCACCTAAGAGAGTTGAATCTATATTGAGATTCAGCGAGTCAGAAACACGTTTCTTCTAGGAACTGCGTAGGGATATTCCCGAGTGAATGGGACCATAGGCTGTACAGAGAAATATCTGCTTCTAATACCAAAACGGAGCTATCTAACTGAATGGTTGTCAATGTGTGCATTCTACTGACAGAGTTAAACTCACGTGTGGATTCAGCGGTTTGCAAACCCTTTCTGTGCAGAATCCCAAAACCGGTATTTCCAGCCCAATGCCGGCATACGTACTAAACAGCAGGAAACTTCGTCTAAAACTCAGGAGAAACGTTTCCTTGAAACTGCTCTGCTGGGCGTTCGTTCACCTAAGAGAGTTGAATCTATGTTGAGATTCAGCGAGTCAGAAACACGTTTCTTCTAATAGCTGCGTTGGGATATTCCCGAGTGAATGGGACCATAGTCTGTACAGAGAAATATCTGCTTCTAAAACCAAAACGGAGCTATCTAACTGGATGGTTGTCAATGTGTGCATTCAACTGACAGAGTTAAACTCACGTGTGGATTCAGCGGTTTGCAAACCCTTTCTGTGCAGAATCCCAAAACCGGTATTTCCAGCCCAATGCCGGCATACGTACTAAACAGCAGGAAACTTCGTCTAAAACTCAGGAGAAACGTTTCCTTGAAACTGCTCTGCTGTGCGTTCGTTCACCTAAGAGAGTTGAATCTATGTTGAGATTCAGCGAGTCAGAAACACGTTTCTTCCAGGAGCTGCGTTGGGATATTCCCGAGTGAATGGGACAATAGGCTGTACAAAGAAATATCTGCTTCTAAAACCAAAACGGAGCTATCTAACTGAATGGTTGTCAATGTGTGCATTCAACTGACAGAGTTAAACTCACGTGTGGATTCAGCGGTTTGCAAACCCTTACTGTGTAGAATCCCAAAACCGGTATTTCCAGCCCAATGCCGGCATCCGTACTAAACAGCAGGAAACTTCGTCTAAAACTCAGGAGAAACGTTTCCTTGAAACTGCTCTGCTGTGCGTTCGTTCACCTAAGAGAGTTGAATCTATGTTGAGATTCAGCGAGTCAGAAACACGTTTCTTCCAGGAGCTGCGTTGGGATATTCCCGAGTGAATGGGACCATAGGCTGTACAGAGAAATATCTGCTTCTAAAACCAAAAGCGTGTTATCAAACCGAATGGTTGTCAATGTGTGCATTCAACTGACAGAGTTAAACTCACGTGTGGATTCAGCGGTTTGCAAACCCTTTCTGTGCAGAATCCCAAAACCGGTAATTCCAGCTCAATGCCGGCATACGTACTAAACTGCAGGAAACTTCGTCTAAAACTCAGGAGAAACGTTTCCTTGAAACTGCTCTGCTGTGTGTTCGTTCACCTAAGAGAGTTGAATCTATGTTGGGATTCAGCGAGTCAGAAACACGTTTCTTCTAGGAGCTGCGTTGGGATATTCCCGAGTGAATGGGACCATAGGCTGTACAGAGAAATATCTGCTTCTAAAACCAAAACGGAGCTATCTAACTGGATGGTTGTCAATGTGTGCATTCAACTCACAAAGTTAAACTCACGTGTGGATTCAGCGGTTTGCAAACCCTTTCTGTGCAGAATCCCAAAACCGGTATTTCCAGCCCAATGCCGGCATCCGTACTAAACAGCAGGAAACTTCGTCTAAAACTCAGGAGAAACGCTTCCTTGAAACTCCTCTGCTGGGCGTTCGTTCACCTAAGAGAGTTGAATCTATGTTGAGATTCAGCGAGTCAGAAACACGTTTCTTCTAGTAGCTGCGTTGGGATATTCCCGAGTGAATGGGACCATAGTCTGTACAGAGAAATATCTGCTTCTAAAACCAAAACGGAGCTATCTAACTGAATGGTTGTCAATGTGAGCATTCAACTGACAGAGTTAAACTCACGTGTGGATTCAATGGTTTGCAAACCCTTTCTGTGCAGAATCCCAAAACCGGTATTTCCAGCCCAATGCCGGCATACGTACTAAACAGCAGGAAACTTCGTCTAAAACTCAGGAGAAAAGTTTCCTTGAAACTTCTATGCTGTGCGCTCGTTCACCTAAGAGAGTTGAATCTATGTTGAGATTCAGCGAGTCAGAAACACGTTTCTTCTAGGAGCTGCGTTGGGATACTCCCGAGTAAATGGGACCATAGGCTGTACAGAGAAATATCTGCTTCTAAAACCAAAAGGGTGCTATCAAACTGAATGGTTGTCAATGTGTGCATTCAACTGACACAGTTAAACTCACGTGTGGATTCAGTGGTTTGCAAACCCTTTCTGTGCAGAATCCCAAAACCGGTATTTCCAGCCCAATGCCGGCATACGTACTAAACAGCAGGAAACTTCGTCTAAAACTCAGGAGAAACGTTTCCTTGAAACTGCTCTGCTGTGCGTTCGTTCACCTAAGAGAGTTGAATCTATGTTGAGATTCAGCGAGTCAGAAACACGTTTCTTCTAGTAGCTGCGTTGGGATATTCCCAAGTGAATGGGACCATAGGCTGTACAGAGAAATATCTGCTTCTAAAACCAAAACGGAGCTATCTAACTGAATGGTTGTCAATGTGTGCATTCAACTGACGGAGTTAAACTCACGTGTGGAATCAGCGGTTTGCAAACCCTTTCTGTGCAGAACCCCAAAACCGGTATTTCCAGCCCAATGCCGGCATACGTACTAAACAGCAGGAAACTTCGTCTAAAACTCAGGAGAAACGTTTCCTTGAAACTGCTCTGCTGTGCGTTCGTTCACCTAAGAGAGTTGAATCTATGTTGAGATTCAGCGAGTCAGAAACACGTTTCTTCCAGGAGCTGCGTTGGGATATTCCCGAGTGAATGGCACCATAGGCTGTACAGAGAAATATCTGCTTCTAAATCCAAAACGGAGCTATCTAACTGAATGTTTGTCAATGTGTGCATTCAACTGACAGAGTTAAACTCACGTGTGGATTCAGTGGTTTGCAAACCCTTTCTGTGCAGAATCCCAAAACCGGTAATTCCAGCTCAATGCCGGGATACGTACTAAACTGCAGGAAACTTCGTCTAAAACTCAGGAGAAACGTTTCCTTGAAACTGCTCTGCTGTGCGTTCGTTCACCTAAGAGAGTTGAATCTATATTGAGATTCAGCGAGTCAGAAACACGTTTCTTCTAGGAACTGCGTAGGGATATTCCCGAGTGAATGGGACCATAGGCTGTACAGAGAAATATCTGCTTCTAATACCAAAACGGAGCTATCTAACTGAATGGTTGTCAATGTGTGCATTCTACTGACAGAGTTAAACTCACGTGTGGATTCAGCGGTTTGCAAACCCTTTCTGTGCAGAATCCCAAAACCGGTATTTCCAGCCCAATGCCGGCATACGTACTAAACAGCAGGAAACTTCGTCTAAAACTCAGGAGAAACGTTTCCTTGAAACTGCTCTGCTGGGCGTTCGTTCACCTAAGAGAGTTGAATCTATGTTGAGATTCAGCGAGTCAGAAACACGTTTCTTCTAATAGCTGCGTTGGGATATTCCCGAGTGAATGGGACCATAGTCTGTACAGAGAAATATCTGCTTCTAAAACCAAAACGGAGCTATCTAACTGGATGGTTGTCAATGTGTGCATTCAACTGACAGAGTTAAACTCACGTGTGGATTCAGCGGTTTGCAAACCCTTTCTGTGCAGAATCCCAAAACCGGTATTTCCAGCCCAATGCCGGCATACGTACTAAACAGCAGGAAACTTCGTCTAAAACTCAGGAGAAACGTTTCCTTGAAACTGCTCTGCTGTGCGTTCGTTCACCTAAGAGAGTTGAATCTATGTTGAGATTCAGCGAGTCAGAAACACGTTTCTTCCAGGAGCTGCGTTGGGATATTCCCGAGTGAATGGGACAATAGGCTGTACAAAGAAATATCTGCTTCTAAAACCAAAACGGAGCTATCTAACTGAATGGTTGTCAATGTGTGCATTCAACTGACAGAGTTAAACTCACGTGTGGATTCAGCGGTTTGCAAACCCTTACTGTGTAGAATCCCAAAACCGGTATTTCCAGCCCAATGCCGGCATCCGTACTAAACAGCAGGAAACTTCGTCTAAAACTCAGGAGAAACGTTTCCTTGAAACTGCTCTGCTGTGCGTTCGTTCACCTAAGAGAGTTGAATCTATGTTGAGATTCAGCGAGTCAGAAACACGTTTCTTCCAGGAGCTGCGTTGGGATATTCCCGAGTGAATGGGACCATAGGCTGTACAGAGAAATATCTGCTTCTAAAACCAAAAGCGTGTTATCAAACCGAATGGTTGTCAATGTGTGCATTCAACTGACAGAGTTAAACTCACGTGTGGATTCAGCGGTTTGCAAACCCTTTCTGTGCAGAATCCCAAAACCGGTAATTCCAGCTCAATGCCGGCATACGTACTAAACTGCAGGAAACTTCGTCTAAAACTCAGGAGAAACGTTTCCTTGAAACTGCTCTGCTGTGTGTTCGTTCACCTAAGAGAGTTGAATCTATGTTGGGATTCAGCGAGTCAGAAACACGTTTCTTCTAGGAGCTGCGTTGGGATATTCCCGAGTGAATGGGACCATAGGCTGTACAGAGAAATATCTGCTTCTAAAACCAAAACGGAGCTATCTAACTGGATGGTTGTCAATGTGTGCATTCAACTCACAAAGTTAAACTCACGTGTGGATTCAGCGGTTTGCAAACCCTTTCTGTGCAGAATCCCAAAACCGGTATTTCCAGCCCAATGCCGGCATCCGTACTAAACAGCAGGAAACTTCGTCTAAAACTCAGGAGAAACGCTTCCTTGAAACTCCTCTGCTGGGCGTTCGTTCACCTAAGAGAGTTGAATCTATGTTGAGATTCAGCGAGTCAGAAACACGTTTCTTCTAGTAGCTGCGTTGGGATATTCCCGAGTGAATGGGACCATAGTCTGTACAGAGAAATATCTGCTTCTAAAACCAAAACGGAGCTATCTAACTGAATGGTTGTCAATGTGAGCATTCAACTGACAGAGTTAAACTCACGTGTGGATTCAATGGTTTGCAAACCCTTTCTGTGCAGAATCCCAAAACCGGTATTTCCAGCCCAATGCCGGCATACGTACTAAACAGCAGGAAACTTCGTCTAAAACTCAGGAGAAACGTTTCCTTGAAACTGCTCTGCTGTGCGTTCGTTCACCTAAGAGAGTTGAATCTATCTTGAGATTCAGCGAGTCAGAAACACGTTTCTTCTAGGAGCTGCGTTGGGATATTCCCGAGTGAATGAGACCATAGGCTGTACAGAGAAATATCTGCTTCTAATACCAAAACGGAGCTATCTAACTGAATGGTTGTCAATGTGTGCATTCAACTGACACAGTTAAACTCACGTTTGGATTCAGTGGTTTGCAAACCCTTTCTGTGCAGAATCGCAAAACCGGTATTTCCAGCCCAATGCCGGCATACGTACTAAACAGCAGGAAAATTCGTCTAAAACTCAGGAGAAACGTTTCCTTGAAACTGCTCTGCTGTGCGTTCGTTCACCTAAGAGAGTTGAATCTATGTTGAGATTCAGCGAGTCAGAAACACGTTTCTTCCAGGAGCTCCGTTGGGATATTCCCGAGTGAATGGCAACATAGGCTGTACAGAGAAATATCTGCTTCTAAAACCAAAACGGAGCTATCTAACTGAATGGTTGTCAATGTGTGCATTCAACTGACAGAGTTAAACTCACGTGTGGATTCATTGGTTTGCAAACCCTTTCTGTGCAGAATCCCAAAACCGGTAATTCCAGCTCAATGCCGGGATACGTACTAAACTGCAGGAAACTTCGTCTAAAACTCAGGAGAAACGTTTCCTTGAAACTGCTCTGCTGTGCGTTCGTTCACCTAAGAGAGTTGAATCTATATTGAGATTCAGCGAGTCAGAAACACGTTTCTTCTAGGAGCTGCGTTGGGATATTCCCGAGTGAATGGGACCATAGGCTGTACAGAGAAATATCTGCTTCTAAAACCAAAACGGAGCTATCTAACTGAATGGTTGTCAATGTGTGCATTCTATTGACAGAGTTAAACTCACGTGTGGATTCAGCGGTTTGCAAACCCTTTCTGTGCAGAATCCCAAATCCGGTATTTCCAGCCCAATGCCGGCATACGTACTAAACAGCAGGAAACTTCGTCTAAAACTCAGGAGAAACGTTTCCTTGAAACTGCTCTGCTGTGCGTTCGTTCACCTAAGAGAGTTGAATCTATGTTGAGATTCAGCGAGTCAGAAACACGTTTCTTCTAGTAGCTGCGTTGGGATATTCCCGAGTGAATGGGACCATAGTCTGTACAGAGAAATATCTGCTTCTAAAACCAAAACGGAGCTATCTAACTGGATGGTTGTCAATGTGTTCATTCAACTGACAGAGTTAATCTCACGTGTGGATTCAGCGGTTTGCAAACCCTTTCTGTGCAGAATCCCAAAACCGGTATTTCCAGCCCAATGCCGGCATCCGTACTAAACAGCAGGAAACTTCGTCTAAAACTCAGGAGAGAAGTTTCCTTGAAACTGCTCTGCTGTGCGTTCGTTCACCTAAGAGAGTTGAATCTATGTTGAGATTCAGCGAGTCAGAAACACGTTTCTTCCAGGAGCTGCGTTGGGATATTCCCGAGTGAATGGGACCATAGGCTGTACAGAGAAATATCTGCTTCTAAAACCAAAACGGAGCTATCTAACTGAATGGTTGTCAATGTTTGCATTCAACTGACAGAGTTAAACTCACGTGTGGATTCAGCGGTTTGCAAACCCTTTCTGTGTAGAATCCCAAAACCGGTATTTCCAGCCCAATGCCGGCATACGTACTAAACAGCAGGAAACTTCGTCTAAAACTCAGGAGAAACGTTTCCTTGAAACTGCTCTGCTGTGCGTTCGTTCACCTAAGAGAGTTGAATCTATGTTGAGATTCAGCGAGTCAGAAACACGTTTCTTCCAGGAGCTGCGTTGGGATATTCCCGAGTGAATGGGACCATAGGCTGTACAGAGAAATATCTGCTTCTAAAACCAAAAGGGTGTTATCAAATGGAATGGTTGACAATGTGTGCATTCAACTGACAGTGTTAAACTCACGTGTGGATTCAGCGGTTTGCAAACCCTTTCTGTGCAGAATCCCAAAACCGGTATTTCCAGCCCAATGCCGGCATCCGTACTAAACAGCAGGAAACTTCGTCTAAAACTCAGGAGAGAAGTTTCCTTGAAACTGCTCTGCTGTGCGTTCGTTCACCTAAGAGAGTTGAATCTATGTTGAGATTCAGCGAGTCAGAAACACGTTTCTTCCAGGAGCTGCGTTGGGATATTCCCGAGTGAATGGGACCATAGCCTGTACAGAGAAATATCTGCTTCTAAAACCAAAAGCGTGTTATCAAACCGAATGGTTGTCAATGTGTGCATTCAACTGACAGAGTTGAACTCACGTGTGGATTCAGCGGTTTGCAAACCCTTTCTGTGCAGAATCCCAAAACCGGTAATTCCAGCTCAATGCCGGCATACGTACTAAACTGCAGGAAACTTCGTCTAAAACTCAGGAGAAACGTTTCCTTGAAACTGCTCTGCTGTGTGTTCGTTCACCTAAGAGAGTTGAATCTATGTTGAGATTCAGCGAGTCAGAAACACGTTTCTTCTAGGAGCTGCGTTGGGATATTCCCGAGTGAATGGGACCATAGGCTGTACAGAGAAATATCTGCTTCTAAAACCAAAACGGAGCTATCTAACTGGATGGTTGTCAATGTGTGCATTCAACTCACAAAGTTAAACTCACGTGTGGATTCAGCGGTTTGCAAACCCTTTCTGTGCAGAATCCCAAAACCGGTATTTCCAGCCCAATGCCGGCATCCGTACTAAACAGCAGGAAACTTCGTCTAAAACTCAGGAGAAACGCTTCCTTGAAACTCCTCTGCTGGGCGTTCGTTCACCTAAGAGAGTTGAATCTATGTTGAGATTCAGCGAGTCAGAAACACGTTTCTTCTAGTAGCTGCGTTGGGATATTCCCGAGTGAATGGGACCATAGTCTGTACAGAGAAATATCTGCTTCTAAAACCAAAACGGAGCTATCTAACTGAATGGTTGTCAATGTGAGCATTCAACTGACAGAGTTAAACTCACGTGTGGATTCAGCGGTTTGCAAACCCTTTCTGTGCAGAATCCCAAATCCGGTATTTCCAGCCCAATGCCGGCATACGTACTAAACAGCAGGAAACTTCGTCTAAAACTCAGGAGAAACGTTTCCTTGAAACTGCTCTGCTGTGCGTTCGTTCACCTAAGAGAGTTGAATCTATGTTGAGATTCAGCGAGTCAGAAACACGTTTCTTCTAGTAGCTGCGTTGGGATATTCCCGAGTGAATGGGACCATAGTCTGTACAGAGAAATATCTGCTTCTAAAACCAAAACGGAGCTATCTAACTGGATGGTTGTCAATGTGTTCATTCAACTGACAGAGTTAATCTCACGTGTGGATTCAGCGGTTTGCAAACCCTTTCTGTGCAGAATCCCAAAACCGGTATTTCCAGCCCAATGCCGGCATACGTACTAAACAGCAGGAAACTTCGTCTAAAACTCAGGAGAAACGTTTCCTTGAAACTGCTCTGCTGTGCGTTCGTTCACCTAAGAGAGTTGAATCTATGTTGAGATTCAGCGAGTCAGAAACACGTTTCTTCTAGTAGCTGCGTTGGGATATTCCCGAGTGAATGGGACCATAGTCTGTACAGAGAAATATCTGCTTCTAAAACCAAAACGGAGCTATCTAACTGGATGGTTGTCAATGTGTTCATTCAACTGACAGAGTTAATCTCACGTGTGGATTCAGCGGTTTGCAAACCCTTTCTGTGCAGAATCCCAAAACCGGTATTTCCAGCCCAATGCCGGCATCCGTACTAAACAGCAGGAAACTTCGTCTAAAACTCAGGAGAGAAGTTTCCTTGAAACTGCTCTGCTGTGCGTTCGTTCACCTAAGAGAGTTGAATCTATGTTGAGATTCAGCGAGTCAGAAACACGTTTCTTCCAGGAGCTGCGTTGGGATATTCCCGAGTGAATGGGACCATAGGCTGTACAGAGAAATATCTGCTTCTAAAACCAAAACGGAGCTATCTAACTGAATGGTTGTCAATGTTTGCATTCAACTGACAGAGTTAAACTCACGTGTGGATTCAGCGGTTTGCAAACCCTTTCTGTGTAGAATCCCAAAACCGGTATTTCCAGCCCAATGCCGGCATACGTACTAAACAGCAGGAAACTTCGTCTAAAACTCAGGAGAAACGTTTCCTTGAAACTGCTCTGCTGTGCGTTCGTTCACCTAAGAGAGTTGAATCTATGTTGAGATTCAGCGAGTCAGAAACACGTTTCTTCCAGGAGCTGCGTTGGGATATTCCCGAGTGAATGGGACCATAGGCTGTACAGAGAAATATCTGCTTCTAAAACCAAAAGGGTGTTATCAAATGGAATGGTTGACAATGTGTGCATTCAACTGACAGTGTTAAACTCACGTGTGGATTCAGCGGTTTGCAAACCCTTTCTGTGCAGAATCCCAAAACCGGTATTTCCAGCCCAATGCCGGCATCCGTACTAAACAGCAGGAAACTTCGTCTAAAACTCAGGAGAGAAGTTTCCTTGAAACTGCTCTGCTGTGCGTTCGTTCACCTAAGAGAGTTGAATCTATGTTGAGATTCAGCGAGTCAGAAACACGTTTCTTCCAGGAGCTGCGTTGGGATATTCCCGAGTGAATGGGACCATAGCCTGTACAGAGAAATATCTGCTTCTAAAACCAAAAGCGTGTTATCAAACCGAATGGTTGTCAATGTGTGCATTCAACTGACAGAGTTGAACTCACGTGTGGATTCAGCGGTTTGCAAACCCTTTCTGTGCAGAATCCCAAAACCGGTAATTCCAGCTCAATGCCGGCATACGTACTAAACTGCAGGAAACTTCGTCTAAAACTCAGGAGAAACGTTTCCTTGAAACTGCTCTGCTGTGTGTTCGTTCACCTAAGAGAGTTGAATCTATGTTGAGATTCAGCGAGTCAGAAACACGTTTCTTCTAGGAGCTGCGTTGGGATATTCCCGAGTGAATGGGACCATAGGCTGTACAGAGAAATATCTGCTTCTAAAACCAAAACGGAGCTATCTAACTGGATGGTTGTCAATGTGTGCATTCAACTCACAAAGTTAAACTCACGTGTGGATTCAGCGGTTTGCAAACCCTTTCTGTGCAGAATCCCAAAACCGGTATTTCCAGCCCAATGCCGGCATCCGTACTAAACAGCAGGAAACTTCGTCTAAAACTCAGGAGAAACGCTTCCTTGAAACTCCTCTGCTGGGCGTTCGTTCACCTAAGAGAGTTGAATCTATGTTGAGATTCAGCGAGTCAGAAACACGTTTCTTCTAGTAGCTGCGTTGGGATATTCCCGAGTGAATGGGACCATAGTCTGTACAGAGAAATATCTGCTTCTAAAACCAAAACGGAGCTATCTAACTGAATGGTTGTCAATGTGAGCATTCAACTGACAGAGTTAAACTCACGTGTGGATTCAGCGGTTTGCAAACCCTTTCTGTGCAGAATCCCAAAACCGGTATTTCCAGCCCAATGCCGGCATACGTACTAAACAGCAGGAAACTTCGTCTAAAACTCAGGAGAAACGTTTCCTTGAAACTGCTCTGCTGTGCGTTCGTTCACCTAAGAGAGTTGAATCTATCTTGAGATTCAGCGAGTCAGAAACACGTTTCTTCTAGGAGCTGCGTTGGGATATTCCCGAGTGAATGAGACCATAGGCTGTACAGAGAAATATCTGCTTCTAAAACCAAAACGGAGCTATCTAACTGAATGGTTGTCAATGTGTGCATTCAACTGACAGAGTTAAACTCACGTGTGGATTCAGCGGTTTGCAAACCCTTTCTGTGTAGAATCCCAAAACCGGTATTTCCAGCCCAATGCCGGCATCCGTACTAAACAGCAGGAAACTTCGTCTAAAACTCAGGAGAAACGTTTCCTTGAAACTGCTCTGCTGTGCGTTCGTTCACCTAAGAGAGTTGAATCTATGTTGAGATTCAGCGAGTCAGAAACACGTTTCTTCCAGTAGCTGCGTTGGGATATTCCCGAGTGAATGGGACCATAGGCTGTACAGAGAAATATCTGCTTCTAAAACCAAAAGGGTGTTATCAAACTGAATGGTTGTCAATGTGTGCATTCAACTGACAGAGTTAAACTCACGTGTGGATTCAGCGGTTTGCAAACCCTTTCTGTGCAGAATCCCAAAACCGGTATTTCCCGCCCAATGCCGGCATACGTACTAAACAGTAGGAAACTTCGTCTAAAACTCAGGAGAAACGTTTCCTTGAAACTGCTCTCCTGTGCGTTCGTTCACCTAAGAGAGTTGAATCTATGTTGAGATTCAGCGAGTCAGAAACACGTTTCTTCCAGGAGCTGCGTTGGGATATTCCCGAGTGAATGGGACCATAGGCTGTACAGAGAAATATCTGCTTCTAAAACCAAAACGGAGCTATCTAACGGAATGGTTGTCAATGTGTGCATTCAACTGACAGAGTTAAACTCACGTGTGGATTCAGCGGATTGCACACCCTTTCTGTTCAGAATCCCAAAACCGGTATTTCCAGACCAATGCCGGCATCCGTACTAAACAGCAGGAAACTTCGTCTAAAACTCAGGAGAAAAGTTTCCTTGAAACTTCTCTGCTGTGCGTTCGTTCACCTAAGAGAGTTGAATCTATGTTGAGATTCAGCGTGTCAGAAACACGTTTCTTCTAGGAGCTGCGTTGGGATACTCCCGAGTGAATGGGACCATAGGCTGTACAGAGAAATATCTGCTTCTAAAACCAAAAGGGTGCTATCAAAGTGAATGGTTGTCAATGTGTGCATTCAGCTGACACAGTTAAACTCACGTGTGGAATCAGCGGTTTGCAAACCCTTTCTGTGCAGAACCCCAAAACCGGTATTTCCAGCCCAATGCCGGCATACGTACTAAACAGCAGGAAACTTCATCTAAAACTCAGGAGAAACGTTTCCTTGAAACTGCTCTGCTGTGCGTTCGTTCACCTAAGAGAGTTGAATCTATGTTGAGATTCAGCGAGTCAGAAACACGTTTCTTCCAGGAGCTGCGTTGGGATATTCCCGAGTGAATGGGACCATAGGCTGTACAGAGAAATATCTGCTTCTAAAACCAAAAGGGTGTTATCAAATGGAATGGTTGACAATGTGTGCATTCAACTGACAGTGTTAAACTCACGTGTGGATTCAGCGGTTTGCAAACCCTTTCTGTGCAGAATCCCAAAACCGGTATTTCCAGCCCAATGCCGGCATCCGTACTAAACAGCAGGAAACTTCGTCTAAAACTCAGGAGAGAAGTTTCCTTGAAACTGCTCTGCTGTACGTTCGTTCACCTAAGAGAGTTGAATCTATGTTGAGATTCAGCGAGTCAGAAACACGTTTCTTCCAGGAGCTGCGTTGGGATATTCCCGAGTGAATGGGACCATAGGCTGTACAGAGAAATATCTGCTTCTAAAACCAAAACGGAGCTATCTAACTGAATGGTTGTCAATGTGTGCATTCAACTGACAGAGTTAAACTCACGTGTGGATTCAGCGGTTTGCAAACCCTTTCTGTGTAGAATCCCAAAACCGGTATTTCCAGCCCAATGCCGGCATACGTACTAAACAGCAGGAAACTTCGTCTAAAACTCAGGAGAAACGTTTCCTTGAAACTGCTCTGCTGTGCGTTCGTTCACCTAAGAGAGTTGAATCTATGTTGAGATTCAGCGAGTCAGAAACACGTTTCTTCCAGGAGCTGCGTTGGGATATTCCCGAGTGAATGGGACCATAGGCTGTACAGAGAAATATCTGCTTCTAAAACCAAAAGGGTGTTATCAAATGGAATGGTTGACAATGTGTGCATTCAACTGACAGTGTTAAACTCACGTGTGGATTCAGCGGTTTGCAAACCCTTTCTGTGCAGAATCCCAAAACCGGTATTTCCAGCCCAATGCCGGCATCCGTACTAAACAGCAGGAAACTTCGTCTAAAACTCAGGAGAGAAGTTTCCTTGAAACTGCTCTGCTGTGCGTTCGTTCACCTAAGAGAGTTGAATCTATGTTGAGATTCAGCGAGTCAGAAACACGTTTCTTCCAGGAGCTGCGTTGGGATATTCCCGAGTGAATGGGACCATAGCCTGTACAGAGAAATATCTGCTTCTAAAACCAAAAGCGTGTTATCAAACCGAATGGTTGTCAATGTGTGCATTCAACTGACAGAGTTGAACTCACGTGTGGATTCAGCGGTTTGCAAACCCTTTCTGTGCAGAATCCCAAAACCGGTAATTCCAGCTCAATGCCGGCATACGTACTAAACTGCAGGAAACTTCGTCTAAAACTCAGGAGAAACGTTTCCTTGAAACTGCTCTGCTGTGTGTTCGTTCACCTAAGAGAGTTGAATCTATGTTGAGATTCAGCGAGTCAGAAACACGTTTCTTCTAGGAGCTGCGTTGGGATATTCCCGAGTGAATGGGACCATAGGCTGTACAGAGAAATATCTGCTTCTAAAACCAAAACGGAGCTATCTAACTGGATGGTTGTCAATGTGTGCATTCAACTCACAAAGTTAAACTCACGTGTGGATTCAGCGGTTTGCAAACCCTTTCTGTGCAGAATCCCAAAACCGGTATTTCCAGCCCAATGCCGGCATCCGTACTAAACAGCAGGAAACTTCGTCTAAAACTCAGGAGAAACGCTTCCTTGAAACTCCTCTGCTGGGCGTTCGTTCACCTAAGAGAGTTGAATCTATGTTGAGATTCAGCGAGTCAGAAACACGTTTCTTCTAGTAGCTGCGTTGGGATATTCCCGAGTGAATGGGACCATAGTCTGTACAGAGAAATATCTGCTTCTAAAACCAAAACGGAGCTATCTAACTGAATGGTTGTCAATGTGAGCATTCAACTGACAGAGTTAAACTCACGTGTGGATTCAGCGGTTTGCAAACCCTTTCTGTGCAGAATCCCAAAACCGGTATTTCCAGCCCAATGCCGGCATACGTACTAAACAGCAGTAAACTTCGTCTAAAACTCAGGAGAAACGTTTCCTTGAAACTGCTCTGCTGTGCGTTCGTTCACCTAAGAGAGTTGAATCTATGTTGAGATTCAGCGAGTCAGAAACACGTTTCTTCTAGGAGCTGCGTTGGGATATTCCCGAGTGAATGAGACCATAGGCTGTACAGAGAAATATCTGCTTCTAATACCAAAACGGAGCTATCTAACTGAATGGTTGTCAATGTGTGCATTCAACTGACACAGTTAAACTCACGTTTGGATTCAGTGGTTTGCAAACCCTTTCTGTGCAGAATCGCAAAACCGGTATTTCCAGCCCAATGCCGGCATACGTACTAAACAGCAGGAAAATTCGTCTAAAACTCAGGAGAAACGTTTCCTTGAAACTGCTCTGCTGTGCGTTCGTTCACCTAAGAGAGTTGAATCTATGTTGAGATTCAGCGAGTCAGAAACACGTTTCTTCCAGGAGCTCCGTTGGGATATTCCCGAGTGAATGGCAACATAGGCAGTACAGAGAAATATCTGCTTCTAAAACCAAAACGGAGCTATCTAACTGAATGGTTGTCAATGTGTGCATTCAACTGACAGAGTTAAACTCACGTGTGGATTCATTGGTTTGCAAACCCTTTCTGTGCAGAATCCCAAAACCGATAATTCCAGCTCAATGCCGGGATACGTACTAAACTGCAGGAAACTTCGTCTAAAACTCAGGAGAAACGTTTCCTTGAAACTGCTCTGCTGCGCCTTCGTTCACCTAAGAGAGTTGAATCTATATTGAGATTCAGCGAGTCAGAAACACGTTTCTTCTAGGAGCTGCGTTGGGATATTCCCGAGTGAATGGGACCATAGTCTGTACAGAGAAATATCTGCTTCTAAAACCAAAACGGAGCTATCTAACTGGATGGTTGTCAATGTGTGCATTCAACTGACAGAGTTAAACTCACGTGTGGATTCAGCGGTTTGCAAACCCTTTCTGTGCAGAATCCCAAAACCGGTATTTCCAGCCCAATGCCGGCATACGTACTAAACAGCAGGAAACTTCGTCTAAAACTCAGGAGAAACGTTTCCTTGAAACTGCTCTGCTGTGCGTTCGTTCACCTAAGAGAGTTGAATCTATGTTGAGATTCAGCGAGTCAGAAACACGTTTCTTCCAGGAGCTGCGTTGGGATATTCCCGAGTGAATGGGACAATAGGCTGTACAAAGAAATATCTGCTTCTAAAACCAAAACGGAGCTATCTAACTGAATGGTTGTCAATGTGTGCATTCAACTGACAGAGTTAAACTCACGTGTGGATTCAGCGGTTTGCAAACCCTTACTGTGTAGAATCCCAAAACCGGTATTTCCAGCCCAATGCCGGCATCCGTACTAAACAGCAGGAAACTTCGTCTAAAACTCAGGAGAAACGTTTCCTTGAAACTGCTCTGCTGTGCGTTCGTTCACCTAAGAGAGTTGAATCTATGTTGAGATTCAGCGAGTCAGAAACACGTTTCTTCCAGGAGCTGCGTTGGGATATTCCCGAGTGAATGGGACCATAGGCTGTACAGAGAAATATCTGCTTCTAAAACCAAAAGCGTGTTATCAAACCGAATGGTTGTCAATGTGTGCATTCAACTGACAGAGTTAAACTCACGTGTGGATTCAGCGGTTTGCAAACCCTTTCTGTGCAGAATCCCAAAACCGGTAATTCCAGCTCAATGCCGGCATACGTACTAAACTGCAGGAAACTTCGTCTAAAACTCAGGAGAAACGTTTCCTTGAAACTGCTCTGCTGTGTGTTCGTTCACCTAAGAGAGTTGAATCTATGTTGGGATTCAGCGAGTCAGAAACACGTTTCTTCTAGGAGCTGCGTTGGGATATTCCCGAGTGAATGGGACCATAGGCTGTACAGAGAAATATCTGCTTCTAAAACCAAAACGGAGCTATCTAACTGGATGGTTGTCAATGTGTGCATTCAACTCACAAAGTTAAACTCACGTGTGGATTCAGCGGTTTGCAAACCCTTTCTGTGCAGAATCCCAAAACCGGTATTTCCAGCCCAATGCCGGCATCCGTACTAAACAGCAGGAAACTTCGTCTAAAACTCAGGAGAAACGCTTCCTTGAAACTCCTCTGCTGGGCGTTCGTTCACCTAAGAGAGTTGAATCTATGTTGAGATTCAGCGAGTCAGAAACACGTTTCTTCTAGTAGCTGCGTTGGGATATTCCCGAGTGAATGGGACCATAGTCTGTACAGAGAAATATCTGCTTCTAAAACCAAAACGGAGCTATCTAACTGAATGGTTGTCAATGTGAGCATTCAACTGACAGAGTTAAACTCACGTGTGGATTCAATGGTTTGCAAACCCTTTCTGTGCAGAATCCCAAAACCGGTATTTCCAGCCCAATGCCGGCATACGTACTAAACAGCAGGAAACTTCGTCTAAAACTCAGGAGAAACGTTTCCTTGAAACTGCTCTGCTGTGCGTTCGTTCACCTAAGAGAGTTGAATCTATCTTGAGATTCAGCGAGTCAGAAACACGTTTCTTCTAGGAGCTGCGTTGGGATATTCCCGAGTGAATGAGACCATAGGCTGTACAGAGAAATATCTGCTTCTAATACCAAAACGGAGCTATCTAACTGAATGGTTGTCAATGTGTGCATTCAACTGACACAGTTAAACTCACGTTTGGATTCAGTGGTTTGCAAACCCTTTCTGTGCAGAATCGCAAAACCGGTATTTCCAGCCCAATGCCGGCATACGTACTAAACAGCAGGAAAATTCGTCTAAAACTCAGGAGAAACGTTTCCTTGAAACTGCTCTGCTGTGCGTTCGTTCACCTAAGAGAGTTGAATCTATGTTGAGATTCAGCGAGTCAGAAACACGTTTCTTCCAGGAGCTCCGTTGGGATATTCCCGAGTGAATGGCAACATAGGCTGTACAGAGAAATATCTGCTTCTAAAACCAAAACGGAGCTATCTAACTGAATGGTTGTCAATGTGTGCATTCAACTGACAGAGTTAAACTCACGTGTGGATTCATTGGTTTGCAAACCCTTTCTGTGCAGAATCCCAAAACCGGTAATTCCAGCTCAATGCCGGGATACGTACTAAACTGCAGGAAACTTCGTCTAAAACTCAGGAGAAACGTTTCCTTGAAACTGCTCTGCTGTGCGTTCGTTCACCTAAGAGAGTTGAATCTATATTGAGATTCAGCGAGTCAGAAACACGTTTCTTCTAGGAGCTGCGTTGGGATATTCCCGAGTGAATGGGACCATAGGCTGTACAGAGAAATATCTGCTTCTAAAACCAAAACGGAGCTATCTAACTGAATGGTTGTCAATGTGTGCATTCTATTGACAGAGTTAAACTCACGTGTGGATTCAGCGGTTTGCAAACCCTTTCTGTGCAGAATCCCAAATCCGGTATTTCCAGCCCAATGCCGGCATACGTACTAAACAGCAGGAAACTTCGTCTAAAACTCAGGAGAAACGTTTCCTTGAAACTGCTCTGCTGTGCGTTCGTTCACCTAAGAGAGTTGAATCTATGTTGAGATTCAGCGAGTCAGAAACACGTTTCTTCTAGTAGCTGCGTTGGGATATTCCCGAGTGAATGGGACCATAGTCTGTACAGAGAAATATCTGCTTCTAAAACCAAAACGGAGCTATCTAACTGGATGGTTGTCAATGTGTTCATTCAACTGACAGAGTTAATCTCACGTGTGGATTCAGCGGTTTGCAAACCCTTTCTGTGCAGAATCCCAAAACCGGTATTTCCAGCCCAATGCCGGCATCCGTACTAAACAGCAGGAAACTTCGTCTAAAACTCAGGAGAGAAGTTTCCTTGAAACTGCTCTGCTGTGCGTTCGTTCACCTAAGAGAGTTGAATCTATGTTGAGATTCAGCGAGTCAGAAACACGTTTCTTCCAGGAGCTGCGTTGGGATATTCCCGAGTGAATGGGACCATAGGCTGTACAGAGAAATATCTGCTTCTAAAACCAAAACGGAGCTATCTAACTGAATGGTTGTCAATGTTTGCATTCAACTGACAGAGTTAAACTCACGTGTGGATTCAGCGGTTTGCAAACCCTTTCTGTGTAGAATCCCAAAACCGGTATTTCCAGCCCAATGCCGGCATACGTACTAAACAGCAGGAAACTTCGTCTAAAACTCAGGAGAAACGTTTCCTTGAAACTGCTCTGCTGTGCGTTCGTTCACCTAAGAGAGTTGAATCTATGTTGAGATTCAGCGAGTCAGAAACACGTTTCTTCCAGGAGCTGCGTTGGGATATTCCCGAGTGAATGGGACCATAGGCTGTACAGAGAAATATCTGCTTCTAAAACCAAAAGGGTGTTATCAAATGGAATGGTTGACAATGTGTGCATTCAACTGACAGTGTTAAACTCACGTGTGGATTCAGCGGTTTGCAAACCCTTTCTGTGCAGAATCCCAAAACCGGTATTTCCAGCCCAATGCCGGCATCCGTACTAAACAGCAGGAAACTTCGTCTAAAACTCAGGAGAGAAGTTTCCTTGAAACTGCTCTGCTGTGCGTTCGTTCACCTAAGAGAGTTGAATCTATGTTGAGATTCAGCGAGTCAGAAACACGTTTCTTCCAGGAGCTGCGTTGGGATATTCCCGAGTGAATGGGACCATAGCCTGTACAGAGAAATATCTGCTTCTAAAACCAAAAGCGTGTTATCAAACCGAATGGTTGTCAATGTGTGCATTCAACTGACAGAGTTGAACTCACGTGTGGATTCAGCGGTTTGCAAACCCTTTCTGTGCAGAATCCCAAAACCGGTAATTCCAGCTCAATGCCGGCATACGTACTAAACTGCAGGAAACTTCGTCTAAAACTCAGGAGAAACGTTTCCTTGAAACTGCTCTGCTGTGTGTTCGTTCACCTAAGAGAGTTGAATCTATGTTGAGATTCAGCGAGTCAGAAACACGTTTCTTCTAGGAGCTGCGTTGGGATATTCCCGAGTGAATGGGACCATAGGCTGTACAGAGAAATATCTGCTTCTAAAACCAAAACGGAGCTATCTAACTGGATGGTTGTCAATGTGTGCATTCAACTCACAAAGTTAAACTCACGTGTGGATTCAGCGGTTTGCAAACCCTTTCTGTGCAGAATCCCAAAACCGGTATTTCCAGCCCAATGCCGGCATCCGTACTAAACAGCAGGAAACTTCGTCTAAAACTCAGGAGAAACGCTTCCTTGAAACTCCTCTGCTGGGCGTTCGTTCACCTAAGAGAGTTGAATCTATGTTGAGATTCAGCGAGTCAGAAACACGTTTCTTCTAGTAGCTGCGTTGGGATATTCCCGAGTGAATGGGACCATAGTCTGTACAGAGAAATATCTGCTTCTAAAACCAAAACGGAGCTATCTAACTGAATGGTTGTCAATGTGAGCATTCAACTGACAGAGTTAAACTCACGTGTGGATTCAGCGGTTTGCAAACCCTTTCTGTGCAGAATCCCAAAACCGGTATTTCCAGCCCAATGCCGGCATACGTACTAAACAGCAGGAAACTTCGTCTAAAACTCAGGAGAAACGTTTCCTTGAAACTGCTCTGCTGTGCGTTCGTTCACCTAAGAGAGTTGAATCTATCTTGAGATTCAGCGAGTCAGAAACACGTTTCTTCTAGGAGCTGCGTTGGGATATTCCCGAGTGAATGAGACCATAGGCTGTACAGAGAAATATCTGCTTCTAAAACCAAAACGGAGCTATCTAACTGAATGGTTGTCAATGTGTGCATTCAACTGACAGAGTTAAACTCACGTGTGGATTCAGCGGTTTGCAAACCCTTTCTGTGTAGAATCCCAAAACCGGTATTTCCAGCCCAATGCCGGCATCCGTACTAAACAGCAGGAAACTTCGTCTAAAACTCAGGAGAAACGTTTCCTTGAAACTGCTCTGCTGTGCGTTCGTTCACCTAAGAGAGTTGAATCTATGTTGAGATTCAGCGAGTCAGAAACACGTTTCTTCCAGTAGCTGCGTTGGGATATTCCCGAGTGAATGGGACCATAGGCTGTACAGAGAAATATCTGCTTCTAAAACCAAAAGGGTGTTATCAAACTGAATGGTTGTCAATGTGTGCATTCAACTGACAGAGTTAAACTCACGTGTGGATTCAGCGGTTTGCAAACCCTTTCTGTGCAGAATCCCAAAACCGGTATTTCCCGCCCAATGCCGGCATACGTACTAAACAGTAGGAAACTTCGTCTAAAACTCAGGAGAAACGTTTCCTTGAAACTGCTCTCCTGTGCGTTCGTTCACCTAAGAGAGTTGAATCTATGTTGAGATTCAGCGAGTCAGAAACACGTTTCTTCCAGGAGCTGCGTTGGGATATTCCCGAGTGAATGGGACCATAGGCTGTACAGAGAAATATCTGCTTCTAAAACCAAAACGGAGCTATCTAACGGAATGGTTGTCAATGTGTGCATTCAACTGACAGAGTTAAACTCACGTGTGGATTCAGCGGATTGCACACCCTTTCTGTTCAGAATCCCAAAACCGGTATTTCCAGACCAATGCCGGCATCCGTACTAAACAGCAGGAAACTTCGTCTAAAACTCAGGAGAAAAGTTTCCTTGAAACTTCTCTGCTGTGCGTTCGTTCACCTAAGAGAGTTGAATCTATGTTGAGATTCAGCGTGTCAGAAACACGTTTCTTCTAGGAGCTGCGTTGGGATACTCCCGAGTGAATGGGACCATAGGCTGTACAGAGAAATATCTGCTTCTAAAACCAAAAGGGTGCTATCAAAGTGAATGGTTGTCAATGTGTGCATTCAGCTGACACAGTTAAACTCACGTGTGGAATCAGCGGTTTGCAAACCCTTTCTGTGCAGAACCCCAAAACCGGTATTTCCAGCCCAATGCCGGCATACGTACTAAACAGCAGGAAACTTCATCTAAAACTCAGGAGAAACGTTTCCTTGAAACTGCTCTGCTGTGCGTTCGTTCACCTAAGAGAGTTGAATCTATGTTGAGATTCAGCGAGTCAGAAACACGTTTCTTCCAGGAGCTGCGTTGGGATATTCCCGAGTGAATGGGACCATAGGCTGTACAGAGAAATATCTGCTTCTAAAACCAAAAGGGTGTTATCAAATGGAATGGTTGACAATGTGTGCATTCAACTGACAGTGTTAAACTCACGTGTGGATTCAGCGGTTTGCAAACCCTTTCTGTGCAGAATCCCAAAACCGGTATTTCCAGCCCAATGCCGGCATCCGTACTAAACAGCAGGAAACTTCGTCTAAAACTCAGGAGAGAAGTTTCCTTGAAACTGCTCTGCTGTACGTTCGTTCACCTAAGAGAGTTGAATCTATGTTGAGATTCAGCGAGTCAGAAACACGTTTCTTCCAGGAGCTGCGTTGGGATATTCCCGAGTGAATGGGACCATAGGCTGTACAGAGAAATATCTGCTTCTAAAACCAAAACGGAGCTATCTAACTGAATGGTTGTCAATGTGTGCATTCAACTGACAGAGTTAAACTCACGTGTGGATTCAGCGGTTTGCAAACCCTTTCTGTGTAGAATCCCAAAACCGGTATTTCCAGCCCAATGCCGGCATACGTACTAAACAGCAGGAAACTTCGTCTAAAACTCAGGAGAAACGTTTCCTTGAAACTGCTCTGCTGTGCGTTCGTTCACCTAAGAGAGTTGAATCTATGTTGAGATTCAGCGAGTCAGAAACACGTTTCTTCCAGGAGCTGCGTTGGGATATTCCCGAGTGAATGGGACCATAGGCTGTACAGAGAAATATCTGCTTCTAAAACCAAAAGGGTGTTATCAAATGGAATGGTTGACAATGTGTGCATTCAACTGACAGTGTTAAACTCACGTGTGGATTCAGCGGTTTGCAAACCCTTTCTGTGCAGAATCCCAAAACCGGTATTTCCAGCCCAATGCCGGCATCCGTACTAAACAGCAGGAAACTTCGTCTAAAACTCAGGAGAGAAGTTTCCTTGAAACTGCTCTGCTGTGCGTTCGTTCACCTAAGAGAGTTGAATCTATGTTGAGATTCAGCGAGTCAGAAACACGTTTCTTCCAGGAGCTGCGTTGGGATATTCCCGAGTGAATGGGACCATAGCCTGTACAGAGAAATATCTGCTTCTAAAACCAAAAGCGTGTTATCAAACCGAATGGTTGTCAATGTGTGCATTCAACTGACAGAGTTGAACTCACGTGTGGATTCAGCGGTTTGCAAACCCTTTCTGTGCAGAATCCCAAAACCGGTAATTCCAGCTCAATGCCGGCATACGTACTAAACTGCAGGAAACTTCGTCTAAAACTCAGGAGAAACGTTTCCTTGAAACTGCTCTGCTGTGTGTTCGTTCACCTAAGAGAGTTGAATCTATGTTGAGATTCAGCGAGTCAGAAACACGTTTCTTCTAGGAGCTGCGTTGGGATATTCCCGAGTGAATGGGACCATAGGCTGTACAGAGAAATATCTGCTTCTAAAACCAAAACGGAGCTATCTAACTGGATGGTTGTCAATGTGTGCATTCAACTCACAAAGTTAAACTCACGTGTGGATTCAGCGGTTTGCAAACCCTTTCTGTGCAGAATCCCAAAACCGGTATTTCCAGCCCAATGCCGGCATCCGTACTAAACAGCAGGAAACTTCGTCTAAAACTCAGGAGAAACGCTTCCTTGAAACTCCTCTGCTGGGCGTTCGTTCACCTAAGAGAGTTGAATCTATGTTGAGATTCAGCGAGTCAGAAACACGTTTCTTCTAGTAGCTGCGTTGGGATATTCCCGAGTGAATGGGACCATAGTCTGTACAGAGAAATATCTGCTTCTAAAACCAAAACGGAGCTATCTAACTGAATGGTTGTCAATGTGAGCATTCAACTGACAGAGTTAAACTCACGTGTGGATTCAGCGGTTTGCAAACCCTTTCTGTGCAGAATCCCAAAACCGGTATTTCCAGCCCAATGCCGGCATACGTACTAAACAGCAGTAAACTTCGTCTAAAACTCAGGAGAAACGTTTCCTTGAAACTGCTCTGCTGTGCGTTCGTTCACCTAAGAGAGTTGAATCTATGTTGAGATTCAGCGAGTCAGAAACACGTTTCTTCTAGGAGCTGCGTTGGGATATTCCCGAGTGAATGAGACCATAGGCTGTACAGAGAAATATCTGCTTCTAATACCAAAACGGAGCTATCTAACTGAATGGTTGTCAATGTGTGCATTCAACTGACACAGTTAAACTCACGTTTGGATTCAGTGGTTTGCAAACCCTTTCTGTGCAGAATCGCAAAACCGGTATTTCCAGCCCAATGCCGGCATACGTACTAAACAGCAGGAAAATTCGTCTAAAACTCAGGAGAAACGTTTCCTTGAAACTGCTCTGCTGTGCGTTCGTTCACCTAAGAGAGTTGAATCTATGTTGAGATTCAGCGAGTCAGAAACACGTTTCTTCCAGGAGCTCCGTTGGGATATTCCCGAGTGAATGGCAACATAGGCAGTACAGAGAAATATCTGCTTCTAAAACCAAAACGGAGCTATCTAACTGAATGGTTGTCAATGTGTGCATTCAACTGACAGAGTTAAACTCACGTGTGGATTCATTGGTTTGCAAACCCTTTCTGTGCAGAATCCCAAAACCGATAATTCCAGCTCAATGCCGGGATACGTACTAAACTGCAGGAAACTTCGTCTAAAACTCAGGAGAAACGTTTCCTTGAAACTGCTCTGCTGCGCCTTCGTTCACCTAAGAGAGTTGAATCTATATTGAGATTCAGCGAGTCAGAAACACGTTTCTTCTAGGAGCTGCGTTGGGATATTCCCGAGTGAATGGGACCATAGGCTGTACAGAGAAATATCTGCTTCTAAAACCAAAACGGAGCTATCTAACTGAATGGTTGTCAATGTGTGCATTCTATTGACAGAGTTAAACTCACGTGTGGATTCAGCGGTTTGCAAACCCTTTCTGTGCAGAATCCCAAATCCGGTATTTCCAGCCCAATGCCGGCATACGTACTAAACAGCAGGAAACTTCGTCTAAAACTCAGGAGAAACGTTTCCTTGAAACTGCTCTGCTGTGCGTTCGTTCACCTAAGAGAGTTGAATCTATGTTGAGATTCAGCGAGTCAGAAACACGTTTCTTCTAGTAGCTGCGTTGGGATATTCCCGAGTGAATGGGACCATAGTCTGTACAGAGAAATATCTGCTTCTAAAACCAAAACGGAGCTATCTAACTGGATGGTTGTCAATGTGTTCATTCAACTGACAGAGTTAAACTCACGTGTGGATTCAGCGGTTTGCAAACCCTTTCTGTGCAGAATCCCAAAACCGGTATTTCCAGCCCAATGCCGGCATCCGTACTAAACAGCAGGAAACTTCGTCTAAAACTCAGGAGAGAAGTTTCCTTGAAACTGCTCTGCTGTGCGTTCGTTCACCTAAGAGAGTTGAATCTATGTTGAGATTCAGCGAGTCAGAAACACGTTTCTTCCAGGAGCTGCGTTGGGATATTCCCGAGTGAATGGGACCATAGGCTGTACAGAGAAATATCTGCTTCTAAAACCAAAACGGAGCTATCTAACTGAATGGTTGTCAATGTTTGCATTCAACTGACAGAGTTAAACTCACGTGTGGATTCAGAGGTTTGCAAACCCTTTCTGTGTAGAATCCCAAAACCGGTATTTCCAGCCCAATGCCGGCATGCGTACTAAACAGCAGGAAACTTCGTCTAAAACTCAGGAGAAACGTTTCCTTGAAACTGCTCTGCTGTGCGTTCGTTCACCTAAGAGAGTTGAATCTATGTTGAGATTCAGCGAGTCAGAAACACGTTTCTTCCAGGAGCTGCGTTGGGATATTCCCGAGTGAATGGGACCATAGGCTGTACAGAGAAATATCTGCTTCTAAAACCAAAAGGGTGTTATCAAATGGAATGGTTGACAATGTGTGCATTCAACTGACAGTGTTAAACTCACGTGTGGATTCAGCGGTTTGCAAACCCTTTCTGTGCAGAATCCCAAAACCGGTATTTCCAGCCCAATGCCGGCATCCGTACTAAACAGCAGGAAACTTCGTCTAAAACTCAGGAGAGAAGTTTCCTTGAAACTGCTCTGCTGTGCGTTCGTTCACCTAAGAGAGTTGAATCTATGTTGAGATTCAGCGAGTCAGAAACACGTTTCTTCCAGGAGCTGCGTTGGGATATTCCCGAGTGAATGGGACCATAGCCTGTACAGAGAAATATCTGCTTCTAAAACCAAAAGCGTGTTATCAAACCGAATGGTTGTCAATGTGTGCATTCAAGTGACAGAGTTGAACTCACGTGTGGATTCAGCGGTTTGCAAACCCTTTCTGTGCAGAATCCCAAAACCGGTAATTCCAGCTCAATGCCGGCATACGTACTAAACTGCAGGAAACTTCGTCTAAAACTCAGGAGAAACGTTTCCTTGAAACTGCTCTGCTGTGCGTTCGTTCACCTAAGAGAGTTGAATCTATGTTGAGATTCAGCGAGTCAGAAACACGTTTCTTCTAGGAGCTGCGTTGGGATATTCCCGAGTGAATGGGACCATAGGCTGTACAGAGAAATATCTGCTTCTAAAACCAAAACGGAGCTATCTAACTGGATGGTTGTCAATGTGTGCATTCAACTCACAAAGTTAAACTCACGTGTGGATTCAGCGGTTTGCAAACCCTTTCTGTGCAGAATCCCAAAACCGGTATTTCCAGCCCAATGCCGGCATCCGTACTAAACAGCAGGAAACTTCGTCTAAAACTCAGGAGAAACGCTTCCTTGAAACTCCTCTGCTGGGCGTTCGTTCACCTAAGAGAGTTGAATCTATGTTGAGATTCAGCGAGTCAGAAACACGTTTCTTCTAGGAGCTGCGTTGGGATATTCCCGAGTGAATGGGACCATAGTCTGTACAGAGAAATATCTGCTTCTAAAACCAAAAGGGTGTTATCAAATGGAATGGTTGACAATGTGTGCATTCAACTGAGAGTGTTAAACTCACGTGTGGATTCAGCGGTTTGCAAACCCTTTCTGTGCAGAATCCCAAAACCGGTATTTCCAGCCCAATGCCGGCATACGTACTAAACAGCAGGAAACTTCGTCTAAAACTCAGGAGAAACGTTTCCTTGAAACTGCTCTGCTGTGCGTTCGTTCACCTAAGAGAGTTGAATCTATGTTGAGATTCAGCGAGTCAGAAACACGTTTCTTCCAGGAGCTGCGTTGGGATATTCCCGAGTGAATGGGACCATAGGCTGTACAGAGAAATATCTGCTTCTAAAACCAAAACGGAGCTATCTAACTGAATGGTTGTCAATGTGTGCATTCAACTGACAGAGTTAAACTCACGTGTGGATTCAGCGGTTTGCAAACCCTTTCTGTGTAGAATCCCAAAACCGGTATTTCCAGCCCAATGCCGGCATCCGTACTAAACAGCAGGAAACTTCGTCTAAAACTCAGGAGAAACGTTTCCTTGAAACTGCTCTGCTGTGCGTTCGTTCACCTAAGAGAGTTGAATCTATGTTGAGATTCAGCGAGTCAGAAACACGTTTCTTCCAGTAGCTGCGTTGGGATATTCCCGAGTGAATGGGACCATAGGCTGTACAGAGAAATATCTGCTTCTAAAACCAAAAGGGTGTTATCAAACTGAATGGTTGTCAATGTGTGCATTCAACTGACAGAGTTAAACTCACGTGTGGATTCAGCGGTTTGCAAACCCTTTCTGTGCAGAATCCCAAAACCGGTATTTCCCGCCCAATGCCGGCATACGTACTAAACAGTAGGAAACTTCGTCTAAAACTCAGGAGAAACGTTTCCTTGAAACTGCTCTGCTGTGCGTTCGTTCACCTAAGAGAGTTGAATCTATGTTGAGATTCAGCGTGTCAGAAACACGTTTCTTCCAGGAGCTGCGTTGGGATATTCCCGAGTGAATGGGACCATAGGCTGTACAGAGAAATATCTGCTTCTAAAACCAAAACGGAGCTATCTAACGGAATGGTTGTCAATGTGTGCATTCAACTGACAGAGTTAAACTCACGTGTGGATTCAGCGGTTTGCACACCCTTTCTGTTCAGAATCCCAAAACCGGTATTTCCAGACCAATGCCGGCATCCGTACTAAACAGCAGGAAACTTCGTCTAAAACTCAGGAGAAAAGTTTCCTTGAAACTTCTCTGCTGTGCGTTCGTTCACCTAAGAGAGTTGAATCTATGTTGAGATTCAGCGTGTCAGAAACACGTTTCTTCTAGGAGCTGCGTTGGGATACTCCCGAGTGAATGGGACCATAGGCTGTACAGAGAAATATCTGCTTCTAAAACCAAAAGGGTGCTATCAAAGTGAATGGTTGTCAATGTGTGCATTCAGCTGACACAGTTAAACTCACGTGTGGAATCAGCGGTTTGCAAACCCTTTCTGTGCAGAATCCCAAAACCGGTATTTCCAGCCCAATGCTGGCATACGTACTAAACAGCAGGAAACTTCGTCTAAAACTCAGGAGAAACGTTTCCTTGAAACTGCTCTGCTGTGCGTTCGTTCACATAAGAGAGTTGAATCTATGTTGAGATTCAGCGAGTCAGAAACACGTTTCTTCTAGGAGCTGCGTTGGGATATTCCCGAGTGAATGGGACCATAGGCTGTACAGAGAAATATCTGCTCCTAAAACCAAAAGGGTGCAATCTAACTGAATGGTTTTCAATGTGTGGATTCAACTGACAGAGTTAAACTCGCGTTTGGATTCAGCGGTTTAAAAACCCTTTCTGTGCAGGATCCCAAAACCGGTAATAACAGCTCAATTACGGGATACGTACTAAACTGCAGGAAACTTCGTCTAAAACTCAGGAGAAACGTTTCCTTGAAACTGCTCTGCTGTTCGTTCGTTCACCTAAGAGAGTTGAATCTATGTTGAGATTCAGCGAGACAGAAACACGTTTCTTCTAGGAGCTGCGTTGGGATATTCCCGAGTGAATGGGATCATAGGCTGTACAGAGAAATATCTGCTTCTAAAACCAAAACGGAGCTATCTAACTGGATGGTTGTCAATGTGTGCATTCAACTCACAAAGGTAAACTCACGTGTGGATTCAGCGGTTTGCAAACCCTTTCTGTGCAGAATCCCAAAACCGGTATTTCCAGCCCAATGCCGGCATTCATACTAAACAGCAGGAAACTAAGTCTAAAACTCAGGAGAAACGTTTCCTTGAAACTGCTCTGCTGTGTGTTCGTTCACCTAAGAGAGTTGAATCTATGTTGAGATTCAGCGAGTCAGAAACACGTTTCTTCTAGGACCTGCGTTGGGATATTCCCGAGTGAATGGGACCATAGGCTGTACAGAGAAATATCTGCTTCTAATACCAAAACGGAGCTATCTAACTGAATGGTTGTCAATGTGTGCATTCAACTGACAGAGTTAAACTCACGTGTGGATTCAGCGGTTTGCAAACCTTTTCTGTGCAGAATCCCAAAACCGGTATTTCCAGCCCAATGCCGGCATCCGTACTAAACAGCAGGAAACTTCGTCTAAAACTCACGAGAAAAGTTTCCTTGAAACTGCTCTGCTGTGCGTTCGTTCACCTAAGAGAGTTGAATCTATGTTGAGATTCAGCGAGTCAGAAACACGTTTCTTCTAGGAGCTGCGTTGGGATATTCCCGAGTGAATGGGACCATAATCTGTACAGAGAAATATCTGCTTCTAAAACAAAAAGGGTCCTATCAAACTGAATGGTTTTCAACGTGTGCATTCAACTGACAGAGTTAAACTCACGTGTGGATTCAACGGTTTGCAAAACCTTTCTGTGCAGAATCCCAAAACCGGTAATTCCAGCTCAATGCCGGGATACGTACTAAACTGCAGGAAACTTCGTCTAAAACTCAGGAGAAACGTTTCCTTGAAACTGCTCTGCTGTGCGTTCGTTCACCTAAGAGAGTTGAATCTATATTGAGATTCAGCGAGTCAGAAACACGTTTCTTCTAGGAGCTGCGTTGGGATATTCCCGAGTGAATGGGACCATAGGCTGTACAGAGAAATATCTGCTTCTAAAACCAAAACGGAGCTATCTAACTGAATGGTTGTCAATGTGTGCATTCTACTGACAGAGTTAAACTCACGTGTGGATTCAGCGGTTTGCAAACCCTTTCTGTGCAGAATCCCAAATCCGGTATTTCCAGCCCAATGCCGGCATACGTACTTAACAGCAGGAAACTTCGTCTAAAACTCAGGAGAAACGTTTCCTTGAAACTGCTCTGCTGGGCGTTCGTTCACCTAAGAGAGTTGAATCTATGTTGAGATTCAGCGAGTCAGAAACACGTTTCTTCTAGGAGCTGCGTTGGGATATTCCCGAGTGAATGGGACCATAGGCTGTACAGAGAAATATCTGCTTCTAAAACCAAAACGGAGGTATCTAACTGGATGGTTGTCAATGTGTGCATTCAACTGACAGAGTTAAACTCACGTGTGGATTCAGCGGTTTGCAAACCCTTTCTGTGCAGAATCCCAAAACCGGTATTTCCAGCCCAATGCCGGCATACGTACTAAACAGCAGGAAACTTCGTCTAAAACTCAGGAGAAACGTTTCCTTGAAACTGCTCTGCTGTGCGTTCGTTCACCTAAGAGAGTTGAATCTATGTTGAGATTCAGCGAGTCAGAAACACGTTTCTTCCAGGAGCTGCGTTGGGATATTCCCGAGTGAATGGGACCATAGTCTGTACAGAGAAATATCTGCTTCTAAAACCAAAACGGAGCTATCTAACTGGATGGTTGTCAATGTGTGCATTCAACTCACAACGTTAAACTCACGTGTGGATTCAGCGGTTTGCAAACCCTTTCTGTGCAGAATCCCAAAACCGGTATTTCCAGCCCAATGCCGGCATCCGTACTAAACAGCAGGAAACTTCGTCTAAAACTCAGGAGAAACGCTTCCTTGAAACTCCTCTGCTGGGCGTTCGTTCACCTAAGAGAGTTGAATCTATGTTGAGATTCAGCGAGTCAGAAACACGTTTCTTCTAGTAGCTGCGTTGGGATATTCCCGAGTGAATGGGACCATAGTCTGTACAGAGAAATATCTGCTTCTAAAACCAAAACGGAGCTATCTAACTGAATGGTTGTCAATGTGTGCATTCAACTGACAGAGTTAAACTCACGTGTGGATTCAGCGGTTTGCAAACCCTTTCTGTGCAGAATCCCAAAACCGGTATTTCCAGCCCAATGCCGGCATCCGTACTAAACAGCAGGAAACTTCGTCTAAAACTCAGGAGAAACGTTTCCTTGAAACTGCTCTGCTGTGCGTTCGTTCACCTAAGAGAGTTGAATCTATGTTGAGATTCAGCGAGTCAGAAACACGTTTCTTCCAGGAGCTGCGTTGGGATATTCCCGAGTGAATGGGACCATAGGCTGTACAGAGAAATATCTGCTTCTAAAACCAAAAGGGTGTTATCAAACTGAATGGTTGTCAATGTGTGCATTCAACTGACAGAGTTAAACTCACGTGTGGATTCAGCGGTTTGCAAACCCTTTCTGTGCAGAATCCCAAAACCGGTATTTCCAGCCCAATGCCGGCATCCGTACTAAACAGCAGGAAACTTCGTCTAAAACTCAGGAGAAACGTTTCCTTGAAACTGCTCTGCTGTGCGTTCGTTCACCTAAGAGAGTTGAATCTATGTTGAGATTCAGCGAGTCAGAAACACGTTTCTTCCAGGAGCTGCGTTGGGACATTCCCGAGTGAATGGGACCATAGGCTGTACAGAGAAATATCTGCTTCTAAAACCAAAACGGAGCTATCTAACTGAATGGTTGTCAATGTGTGCATTCAACTGACAGAGTTAAACTCACGTGTGGATTCAGTGCTTTGCAAACCCTTTCTGTGCAGAATCCCAAAACCGGTATTTCCAGCCCAATGCTGGCATACGTACTAAACAGCAGGAAACTTCGTCTAAAACTCAGGAGAAACGTTTCCTTGAAACTGCTCTGCTGTGCGTTCGTTCACATAAGAGAGTTGAATCTATGTTGAGATTCAGCGAGTCAGAAACACGTTTCTTCTAGGAGCTGCGTTGGGATATTCCCGAGTGAATGGGACCATAGGCTGTACAGAGAAATATCTGCTCCTAAAACCAAAAGGGTGCAATCTAACTGAATGGTTTTCAATGTGTGGATTCAACTGACAGAGTTAAACTCGCGTTTGGATTCAGCGGTTTAAAAACCCTTTCTGTGCAGGATCCCAAAACCGGTAATAACAGCTCAATTACGGGATACGTACTAAACTGCAGGAAACTTCGTCTAAAACTCAGGAGAAACGTTTCCTTGAAACTGCTCTGCTGTTCGTTCGTTCACCTAAGAGAGTTGAATCTATGTTGAGATTCAGCGAGACAGAAACACGTTTCTTCTAGGAGCTGCGTTGGGATATTCCCGAGTGAATGGGATCATAGGCTGTACAGAGAAATATCTGCTTCTAAAACCAAAACGGAGCTATCTAACTGGATGGTTGTCAATGTGTGCATTCAACTCACAAAGGTAAACTCACGTGTGGATTCAGCGGTTTGCAAACCCTTTCTGTGCAGAATCCCAAAACCGGTATTTCCAGCCCAATGCCGGCATTCATACTAAACAGCAGGAAACTAAGTCTAAAACTCAGGAGAAACGTTTCCTTGAAACTGCTCTGCTGTGTGTTCGTTCACCTAAGAGAGTTGAATCTATGTTGAGATTCAGCGAGTCAGAAACACGTTTCTTCTAGGACCTGCGTTGGGATATTCCCGAGTGAATGGGACCATAGGCTGTACAGAGAAATATCTGCTTCTAATACCAAAACGGAGCTATCTAACTGAATGGTTGTCAATGTGTGCATTCAACTGACAGAGTTAAACTCACGTGTGGATTCAGCGGTTTGCAAACCTTTTCTGTGCAGAATCCCAAAACCGGTATTTCCAGCCCAATGCCGGCATCCGTACTAAACAGCAGGAAAGTTCGTCTAAAACTCACGAGAAAAGTTTCCTTGAAACTGCTCTGCTGTGCGTTCGTTCACCTAAGAGAGTTGAATCTATGTTGAGATTCAGCGAGTCAGAAACACGTTTCTTCTAGGAGCTGCGTTGGGATATTCCCGAGTGAATGGGACCATAATCTGTACAGAGAAATATCTGCTTCTAAAACAAAAAGGGTCCTATCAAACTGAATGGTTTTCAACGTGTGCATTCAACTGACAGAGTTAAACTCACGTGTGGATTCAACGGTTTGCAAAACCTTTCTGTGCAGAATCCCAAAACCGGTAATTCCAGCTCAATGCCGGGATACGTACTAAACTGCAGGAAACTTCGTCTAAAACTCAGGAGAAACGTTTCCTTGAAACTGCTCTGCTGTGCGTTCGTTCACCTAAGAGAGTTGAATCTATATTGAGATTCAGCGAGTCAGAAACACGTTTCTTCTAGGAGCTGCGTTGGGATATTCCCGAGTGAATGGGACCATAGGCTGTACAGAGAAATATCTGCTTCTAAAACCAAAACGGAGCTATCTAACTGAATGGTTGTCAATGTGTGCATTCTACTGACAGAGTTAAACTCACGTGTGGATTCAGCGGTTTGCAAACCCTTTCTGTGCAGAATCCCAAATCCGGTATTTCCAGCCCAATGCCGGCATACGTACTAAACAGCAGGAAACTTCGTCTAAAACTCAGGAGAAACGTTTCCTTGAAACTGCTCTGCTGGGCGTTCGTTCACCTAAGAGAGTTGAATCTATGTTGAGATTCAGCGAGTCAGAAACACGTTTCTTCTAGGAGCTGCGTTGGGATATTCCCGAGTGAATGGGACCATAGGCTGTACAGAGAAATATCTGCTTCTAAAACCAAAACGGAGGTATCTAACTGGATGGTTGTCAATGTGTGCATTCAACTGACAGAGTTAAACTCACGTGTGGATTCAGCGGTTTGCAAACCCTTTCTGTGCAGAATCCCAAAACCGGTATTTCCAGCCCAATGCCGGCATACGTACTAAACAGCAGGAAACTTCGTCTAAAACTCAGGAGAAACGTTTCCTTGAAACTGCTCTGCTGTGCGTTCGTTCACCTAAGAGAGTTGAATCTATGTTGAGATTCAGCGAGTCAGAAACACGTTTCTTCCAGGAGCTGCGTTGGGATATTCCCGAGTGAATGGGACCATAGGCTGTACAGAGAAATATCTGCTTCTAAAACCAAAACGGAGCTATCTAACTGAATGGTTGTCAATGTGTGCATTCAACTGACAGAGTTAAACTCACGTGTGGATTCAGCGGTTTGCAAACCCTTTCTGTGTAGAATCCCAAAACCGGTATTTCCAGCCCAATGCCGGCATACGTACTAAACAGCAGGAAACTTCGTCTAAAACTCAGGAGAAACGTTTCCTTGAAACTGCTCTGCTGTGCGTTCGTTCACCTAAGAGAGTTGAATCTATGTTGAGATTCAGCGAGTCAGAAACACGTTTCTTCCAGGAGCTGCGTTGGGATATTCCCGAGTGAATGGGACCATAGGCTGTACAGAGAAATATCTGCTTCTAAAACCAAAAGGGTGTTATCAAATGGAATGGTTGACAATGTGTGCATTCAACTGACAGTGTTAAACTCACGTGTGGATTCAGCGGTTTGCAAACCCTTTCTGTGCAGAATCCCAAAACCGGTATTTCCAGCCCAATGCCGGCATCCGTACTAAACAGCAGGAAACTTCGTCTAAAACTCAGGAGAAAAGTTTCCTTGAAACTGCTCTGCTGTGCGTTCGTTCACCTAAGAGAGTTGAATCTATGTTGAGATTCAGCGAGTCAGAAACACGTTTCTTCTAGGAGCTGCGTTGGGATATTCCCGAGTGAATGGGACCATAGGCTGTACAGAGAAATATCTGCTTCTAAAACCAAAAGGGTGCTATCAAACTGAATGGTTGTCAATGTGTGCATTCAACTGACAGAGTTAAACTCACGTGTGGATTCAGTGCTTTGCAAACCCTTTCTGTGCAGAATCCCAAAACCGGTATTTCCAGCCCAATGCTGGCATACGTACTAAACAGCAGGAAACTTCGTCTAAAACTCAGGAGAAACGTTTCCTTGAAACTGCTCTGCTGTGCGTTCGTTCACATAAGAGAGTTGAATCTATGTTGAGATTCAGCGAGTCAGAAACACGTTTCTTCTAGGAGCTGCGTTGGGATATTCCCGAGTGAATGGGACCATAGGCTGTACAGAGAAATATCTGCTCCTAAAACCAAAAGGGTGCAATCTAACTGAATGGTTTTCAATGTGTGGATTCAACTGACAGAGTTAAACTCGCGTTTGGATTCAGCGGTTTAAAAACCCTTTCTGTGCAGAATCCCAAAACCGGTAATAACAGCTCAATTCCGGGATACGTACTAAACTGCAGGAAACTTCGTCTAAAACTCAGGAGAAACGTTTCCTTGAAACTGCTCTGCTGTGCGTTCGTTCACCTAAGAGCGTTGAATCTATGTTGAGATTCAGCGAGACAGAAACACGTTTCTTCTAGGAGCTGCGTTGGGATATTCCCGAGTGAATGGGATCATAGGCTGTACAGAGAAATATCTGCTTCTAAAACCAAAACGGAGCTATCTAACTGGATGGTTGTCAATGTGTGCATTCAACTCACAAAGGTAAACTCACGTGTGGATTCAGCGGTTTGCAAACCCTTTCTGTGCAGAATCCCAAAACCGGTATTTCCAGCCCAATGCCGGCATTCATACTAAACAGCAGGAAACTAAGTCTAAAACTCAGGAGAAACGTTTCCTTGAAACTGCTCTGCTGTGTGTTCGTTCACCTAAGAGAGTTGAATCTATGTTGAGATTCAGCGAGTCAGAAACACGTTTCTTCTAGGACCTGCGTTGGGATATTCCCGAGTGAATGGGACCATAGGCTGTACAGAGAAATATCTGCTTCTAATACCAAAACGGAGCTATCTAACTGAATGGTTGTCAATGTGTGCATTCAACTGACAGAGTTAAACTCACGTGTGGATTCAGCGGTTTGCAAATCTTTTCTGTGCAGAATCCCAAAACCGGTATTTCCAGCCCAATGCCGGCATCCGTACTAAACAGCAGGAAACTTCGTCTAAAACTCACGAGAAAAGTTTCCTTGAAACTGCTCTGCTGTGCGTTCGTTCACCTAAGAGAGTTGAATCTATGTTGAGATTCAGCGAGTCAGAAACACGTTTCTTCTAGGAGCTGCGTTGGGATATTCCCGAGTGAATGGGACCATAATCTGTACAGAGAAATATCTGCTTCTAAAACAAAAAGGGTCCTATCAAACTGAATGGTTTTCAATGTGTGCATTCAACTGACAGAGTTAAACTCACGTGTGGATTCAACGGTTTGCAAAACCTTTCTGTGCAGAATCCGAAAACCGGTATTTCCTGCCCAATGCAGGCATCCGTACTAAACAGCAGGAAACTTCGTCTAAAACTCAGGAGAAACGTTTCCTTGAAACTGCTCTGCTGTGCGTTCGTTCACCTAAGAGAGCTGAATCTATGTTGAGATTCAGCGAGTCAGAAACACGTTTCTTCTAGGAGCTGCGTTGGGATATTCCCGAGTGAATGGGACCATAGGCTGTACAGAGAAATATCTGCTTCTAAAACCAAAACGGAGCTATCTAACTGAATGGTTGTCAATGTGTGCATTCAACTGACAGAGTAAAACTCACGTGTGGAATCAGCGGTTTGCAAACCCTTTCTGTGCAGAATGCCAAAACCGGTATTTCCAGCCCAATGCCGGCATACGTACTAAACAGCAGGAAACTTCGTATAAAACTCAGGAGAAACGTTTCCTTGAAACTGCTCTGCTGGCCGTTCGTTCACCTAAGAGAGTTGAATCTATGTTGAGATTCAGCGAGTCAGAAACACGTTTCTTCTAGTAGCTGCGTTGGGATATTCCCGAGTGAATGGGACCATAGTCTGTACAGAGAAATATCTGCTTCTAAAACCAAAACGGAGCTATCTAACTGGATGGTTGTCAATGTGTGCATTCAACTGACAGAGTTAAACTCACGTGTGGATTCAGCGGTTTGCAAACCCTTTCTGTGCAGAATCCCAAAACCGGTATTTCCAGCCCAATGCCGGCATACGTACTAAACAGCAGGAAACTTCGTCTAAAACTCAGGAGAAAAGTTTCCTTGAAACTTCTCTGCTGCGCGTTCGTTCACCTAAGAGAGTTGAATCTATGTTGAGATTCAGCGAGTCAGAAACACGTTTCTTCTAGGAGCTGCGTTGGGATACTCCCGAGTGAATGGGACCATAGGCTATACAGAGAAATATCTGCTTCTAAAACCAAAAGGGTGCTATCAAACTGAATGGTTGTCAATGTGTGCATTCAACTGACACAGTTAAACTCACGTTTGGATTCAGTGGTTTGCAAACCCTTTCTGTGCAGAATCCCAAAACCGGTATTTCCAGCCCAATGCCGGCATACGTACTAAACAGCAGGAAAATTCGTCTATAACTCAGGAGAAACGTTTCCTTGAAACTGCTCTGCTGTGCGTTCGTTCACCTAAGAGAGTTGAATCTATGTTGAGATTCAGCGAGTCAGAAACACGTTTCTTCCAGGAGCTCCGTTGGGATATTCCCGAGTGAATGGCACCATAGGCTGTACAGAGAAATATCTGCTTCTAAAACCAAAACGGAGCTATCTAACTGAATGGTTGTCAATGTGTGCATTCAACTGACAGAGTTAAACTCACGTGTGGATTCATTGGTTTGCAAACCCTTTCTGTGCAGAATCCCAAAACCGGTAATTCCAGCTCAATGCCGGGATACGTACTAAACTGCAGGAAACTTCGTCTAAAACTCAGGAGAAACGTTTCCTTGAAACTGCTCTGCTGTGCGTTCGTTCACCTAAGAGAGTTGAATCTATATTGAGATTCAGCGAGTCAGAAACACGTTTCTTCTAGGAGCTGCGTTGGGATATTCCCGAGTGAATGGGACCATAGGCTGTACAGAGAAATATCTGCTTCTAAAACCAAAACGGAGCTATCTAACTGAATGGTTGTCAATGTGTGCATTCTACTGACAGAGTTAAACTCACGTGTGGATTCAGCGGTTTGCAAACCCTTTCTGTGCAGAATCCCAAATCCGGTATTTCCAGCCCAATGCCGGCATACGTACTAAACAGCAGGAAACTTCGTCTAAAACTCAGGAGAAACGATTCCTTGAAACTGCTCTGCTGGGCGTTCGTTCACCTAAGAGAGTTGAATCTATGTTGAGATTCAGCGAGTCAGAAACACGTTTCTTCTAGGAGCTGCGTTGGGATATTCCCGAGTGAATGGGACCATAGGCTGTACAGAGAAATATCTGCTTCTAAAACCAAAACGGAGCTATCTAACTGGATGGTTGTCAATGTGTGCATTCAACTGACAGAGTTAAACTCACGTGTGGATTCAGCGGTTTGCAAACCCTTTCTGTGCAGAATCCCAAAACCGGTATTTCCAGCCCAATGCCGGCATACGTACTAAACAGCAGGAAACTTCGTCTAAAACTCAGGAGAAACGTTTCCTTGAAACTGCTCTGCTCTGCGTTCGTTCACCTAAGAGAGTTGAATCTATGTTGAGATTCAGCGAGTCAGAAACACGTTTCTTCCAGGAGCTGCGTTGGGATATTCCCGAGTGAATGGGACCATAGGCTGTACAGAGAAATATCTGCTTCTAAAACCAAAACGGAGCTATCTAACTGGATGGTTGTCAATGTGTGCATTCAACTGACAGAGTTAAACTCACGTGTGGATTCAGCGGTTTGCAAACCCTTTCTGTGCAGAATCCCAAAACCGGTATTTCCAGCCCAATGCCGGCATCCGTACTAAACAGCAGGAAACTTCGTCTAAAACTCAGGAGAAACGTTTCCTTGAAACTGCTCTGCTGTGCGTTCGTTCACCTAAGAGAGTTGAATCTATGTTGAGATTCAGCGAGTCAGAAACACGTTTCTTCCAGGAGCTGCGTTGGGATATTCCCGAGTGAATGGGACCATAGGCTGTACAGAGAAATATCTGCTTCTAAAACCAAAAGGGTGTTATCAAACTGAATGGTTGTCAATGTGTGCATTCAACTGACAGAGTTAAACTCACGTGTGGATTCAGCGGTTTGCAAACCCTTTCTGTGCAGAATCCCAAAACCGGTATTTCCAGCCCAATGCCGGCATCCGTACTAAACAGCAGGAAACTTCGTCTAAAACTCAGGAGAAACGTTTCCTTGAAACTGCTCTGCTGTGCGTTCGTTCACCTAAGAGAGTTGAATCTATGTTGAGATTCAGCGAGTCAGAAACACGTTTCTTCCAGGAGCTGCGTTGGGACATTCCCGAGTGAATGGGACCATAGGCTGTACAGAGAAATATCTGCTTCTAAAACCAAAACGGAGCTATCTAACTGAATGGTTGTCAATGTGTGCATTCAACTGACAGAGTTAAACTCACCTGTGGATTCAGTGGTTTGCAAACCCTTTCTGTGCAGAATCCCAAAACCGGTATTTCCAGCCCAATGCTGGCATACGTACTAAACAGCAGGAAACTTCGTCTAAAACTCAGGAGAAACGTTTCCTTGAAACTGCTCTGCTGTGCGTTCGTTCACATAAGAGAGTTGAATCTATGTTGAGATTCAGCGAGTCAGAAACACGTTTCTTCTAGGAGCTGCGTTGGGATATTCCCGAGTGAATGGGACCATAGGCTGTACAGAGAAATATCTGCTCCTAAAACCAAAAGGGTGCAATCTAACTGAAAGGTTTTCAATGTGTGGATTCAACTGACAGAGTTAAACTCGCGTTTGGATTCAGCGGTTTAAAAACCCTTTCTGTGCAGAATCCCAAAACCGGTAATAACAGCTCAATTCCGGGATACGTACTAAACTGCAGGAAACTTCGTCTAAAACTCAGGAGAAACGTTTCCTTGAAACTGCTCTGCTGTGCGTTCGTTCACCTAAGAGAGTTGAATCTATGTTGAGATTCAGCGAGACAGAAACACGTTTCTTCTAGGAGCTGCGTTGGGATGTTCCCGAGTGAATGGGATCATAGGCTGTACAGAGAAATATCTGCCTCTAAAACCAAAACGGAGCTATCTAACTGGATGGTTGTCAATGTGTGCATTCAACTCACAAAGGTAAACTCACGTGTGGATTCAGCGGTTTGCAAACCCTTTCTGTGCAGAATCCCAAAACCGGTATTTCCAGACCAATGCCGGCATTCGTACTAAACAGCAGGAAACTAAGTCTAAAACTCAGGAGAAACGTTTCCTTGAAACTGCTCTGCTGTGTGTTCGTTCACCTAAGAGAGTTGATTCTATGTTGAGATTCAGCGAGTCAGAAACACGTTTCTTCTAGGACCTGCGTTGGGATATTCCCGAGTGAATGGGACCATAGGCTGTACAGAGAAATATCTGCTTCTAATACCAAAACGGAGCTATCTAACTGAATGGTTGTCAATGTGTGCATTCAACTGACAGAGTTAAACTCACGTGTGGATTCAGCGGTTTGCAAACCTTTTCTGTGCAGAATCCCAAAACCGGTATTTCCAGCCCAATGCCGGCATCCGTACTAAACAGCAGGAAACTTCGTCTAAAACTCACGAGAAAAGTTTCCTTGAAACTGCTCTGCTGTGCGTTCGTTCACCTAAGAGAGTTGAATCTATGTTGAGATTCAGCGAGTCAGAAACACGTTTCTTCTAGGAGCTGCGTTGGGATATTCCCGAGTGAATGGGACCATAATCTGTACAGAGAAATATCTGCTTCTAAAACCAAAAGGGTCCTATCAAACTGAATGGTTGTCAATGTGTGCATTCAACTGACAGAGTTAAACTCACGTGTGGATTCAACGGTTTGCAAAACCTTTCTGTGCAGAATCCGAAAACCGGTATTTCCTGCCCAATGCAGGCATCCGTACTAAACAGCAGGAAACTTCGTCTAAAACTCAGGAGAAACGTTTCCTTGAAACTGCTCTGCTGTGCGTTCGTTCACCTAAGAGAGTTGAATCTATGTTGAGATTCAGCGAGTCAGAAACACGTTTCTTCTAGGAGCTGCGTTGGGATATTCCCGAGTGAATGGGACCATAGGCTGTACAGAGAAATATCTGCTTCTAAAACCAAAACGGAGCTATCTAACTGAATGGTTGTCAATGTGTGCATTCAACTGACAGAGTAAAACTCACGTGTGGAATCAGCGGTTTGCAAACCCTTTCTGTGCAGAATGCCAAAACCGGTATTTCCAGCCCAATGCCGGCATACGTACTAAACAGCAGGAAACTTCGTATAAACTCAGGAGAAACGTTTCCTTGAAACTGCTCTGCTGGCCGTTCGTTCACCTAAGAGAGTTGAATCTATGTTGAGATTCAGCGAGTCAGAAACACGTTTCTTCTAGTAGCTGCGTTGGGATATTCCCGAGTGAATGGGACCATAGTCTGTACAGAGAAATATCTGCTTCTAAAACCAAAACGGAGCTATCTAACTGGATGGTTGTCAATGTGTGCATTCAACTGACAGAGTTAAACTCACGTGTGGATTCAGCGGTTTGCAAACCCTTTCTGTGCAGAATCCCAAAACCGGTATTTCCAGCCCAATGCCGGCATACGTACTAAACAGCAGGAAACTTCGTCTAAAACTCAGGAGAAAAGTTTCCTTGAAACTTCTCTGCTGCGCGTTCGTTCACCTAAGAGAGTTGAATCTATGTTGAGATTCAGCGAGTCAGAAACACGTTTCTTCTAGGAGCTGCGTTGGGATACTCCCGAGTGAATGGGACCATAGGCTATACAGAGAAATATCTGCTTCTAAAACCAAAAGGGTGCTATCAAACTGAATGGTTGTCAATGTGTGCATTCAAATGACACAGTTAAACTCACGTTTGGATTCAGTGGTTTGCAAACCCTTTCTGTGCAGAATCCCAAAACCGGTATTTCCTGCCCAATGCCGGCATACGTACTAAACAGCAGGAAAATTCGTCTATAACTCAGGAGAAACGTTTCCTTGAAACTGCTCTGCTGTGCGTTCGTTCACCTAAGAGAGTTGAATCTATGTTGAGATTCAGCGAGTCAGAAACACGTTTCTTCCAGGAGCTCCGTTGGGATATTCCCGAGTGAATGGCACCATAGGCTGTACAGAGAAATATCTGCTTCTAAAACCAAAACGGAGCTATCTAACTGAATGGTTGTCAATGTGTGCATTCAACTGACAGAGTTAAACTCACGTGTGGATTCATTGGTTTGCAAACCCTTTCTGTGCAGAATCCCAAAACCGGTAATTCCAGCTCAATGCCTGGATACGTACTAAACTGCAGGAAACTTCGTCTAAAACTCAGGAGAAACGTTTCCTTGAAACTGCTCTGCTGTGCGTTCGTTCACCTAAGAGAGTTGAATCTATATTGAGATTCAGCGAGTCAGAAACACGTTTCTTCTAGGAGCTGCGTTGGGATATTCCCGAGTGAATGGGACCATAGGCTGTACAGAGAAATATCTGCTTCTAAAACCAAAACGGAGCTATCTAACTGGATGGTTGTCAATGTGTGCAT
>NW_026989356.1:0-54254 GCF_030222135.1 Aotus nancymaae
TTTTGGATTTAGAAGCAGATATTTCCCTGTGCTTACTGCTGCTTCTTCCATATGCCGGTAATGGGCTGAAAACGCCTGTTTTGGACTCTGCAGAGAATGTGTTTGCAGACTGCTGAATCCACACACGGGTTTAACTCTGGAAGTTGAGTGCACACATTGACAACCGTTCTGTTAGATAGCTGCGTTTTGGATTTAGAAGCAGATATTTCCCTGTGCTTACTGCTGTTTCGTCCATATGCCGGTAATGGGCTGAAAACGCCTGTTTTGTGACTCTGCAGAGAAAGTCTCTGCAGACTGCTGAATCCACACACGGGTTTAACTCTGGAAGTTGAGTGCACACATTGACAACCATTCTGTTAGATAGCTGCGTTTTGGATTTAGAAGCAGATATTTCCCTGTGCTTACTGCTGCTTCTTCCATATGCCGGTAATGGGCTGAAAACGCCTGTTTTGGAACTCTGCAGAGAAAGTGTTTGCAGACTGCTGAATCCACACACGGGTTTTACTCTGGAAGTTGAGTGCACACATTGACAACCGTTCTGTTAGATAGCTGCGTTTTGGATTTAGAAGCAGATATTTCCCTGTGCTTACTGCTGTTTCTTCCATATGCCGGTAATGGGCTGAAAACGCCTGTTTTGGGACTCTGCAGAGAAAGTCTCTGCAGACTGCTGAATCCACACACGGGTTTAACTCTGGAAGTTGAGTGCACACATTGACAACCGTTCTGTTAGATAGCTGCGTTTTGGATTTAGAAGCAGATATTTCCCTGTGCTTACTGCTGTTTCTTCCATATGCCGGTAATGGGCTGAAAACGCCTGTTTTGGGACTCTGCAGAGAAACTGTTTGTAGACTGCTGAATCCACACACGGGTTTAACTCTGGAAGTTGAGTGCACACATTGACAACCGTTCTGTTAGATAGCTGCGTTTTGGATTTAGAAGCAGATATTTCCCTGTGCTTACTGCTGTTTCTTCCATATGCCGGTAATGGGCTGAAAACGCCTGCTTTGGGACTCTGCAGAGAAAGTCTCTGCAGACTGCTGAATCCACACACGGGTTTAACTCTGGAAGTTGAGTGCACACATTGACAACCGTTCTGTTAGATAGCTGCGTTTTGGATTTAGAAGCAGATATTTCCCTGTGCTTACTGCTGCTTCTTCCATATGCCGGTAATGGGCTGAAAACGCCTGTTTTGGGACTCTGCAGAGAAAGTGTTTGCAGACTGCTGAATCCACACACGGGTTTAACTCTGGAAGTTGAGTGCACACATTGACAACCTTTCTGTTAGAAAGCTGCGTTTTGGATTTAGAAGCAGATATTTCCCTGTGCTTACTGCTGTTTCTTCCATATGCCGGTAATGGGCTGAAAACGCCTGTTTTGGGACTCTGCAGAGAAAGTGTTTGCAGACTGCTGAATCCACACACGGGTTTAACTCTGGAAGTTGAGTGCACACATTGACAACCGTTCTGTTAGATAGCTGCGTTTTGGATTTAGAAGCAGATATTTCCCTGTGCTTACTGCTGTTTCTTCCATATGCCGGTAATGGGCTGAAAACGCCTGTTTTGGGACTCTGCAGAGAAAGTGTTTGCAGACTGCTGAATCCACACACGGGTTTAACTCTGGAAGTTGAGTGCACACATTAACAACCGTTCTGTTAGATAGCTGCGTTTTGGATTTAGAAGCAGATATTTCCCTGTGCTTACTGCTGTTTCTTCCATATGCCGGTAATGGGCTGAAAACGCCTGTTTTGGGACTCTGCAGAGAAAGTCTCTGCAGACTGCTGAATCCACACACGGGTTTAACTCTGGAAGTTGAGTGCACACATTGACAACCGTTCTGTTAGATAGCTGCGTTTTGGATTTAGAAGCAGATATTTCCCTGTGCTTACTGCTGCTTCTTCCATATGCCGGTAATGGGCTGAAAACGCCTGTTTTGGGACTCTGCAGAGAAAGTCTCCGCAGACTGCTGAATCCACAGACGGGTTTAACTCTGGAAGTTGAGTGCACACATTGACAACCGTTCTGTTAGATAGCTGCGTTTTGGATTTAGAAGCAGATATTTCCCTGTGCTTACTGCTGTTTCTTCCATATGCCGGTAATGGGCTGAAAACGCCTGTTTTGGGACTCTGCAGAGAAACTGTTTGCAGACTGCTGAATCCACACACGGGTTTAACTCTGGAAGTTGAGTGCACACATTGACAACCGTTCTGTTAGATAGCTGCGTTTTGGATTTAGAAGCAGATATTTCCCTGTGCTTACTGCTGTTTCTTCCATATGCCGGTAATGGGCTGAAAACGCCTGTTTTGGGACTCTGCAGAGAAAGTCTCTGCAGACTGCTGAATCCACACACGGGTTTAACTCTGGAAGTTGAGTGCACACATTGACAACCGTTCTGTTAGATAGCTGCGTTTTGGATTTAGAAGCAGATATTTCCCTGTGCTTACTGCTGTTTCTTCCATATGCCGGTAATGGGCTGAAAACGCCTGTTTTGGGACTCTGCAGAGAAAGTGTTTGCAGACTGCTGAATCCACACACGGGTTTAACTCTGGAAGTTGAGTGCACACATTGACAACCGTTCTGTTAGATAGCTGCGTTTTGGATTTAGAAGCAGATATTTCCCTGTGCTTACTGCTGTTTCTTCCATATGCCGGTAATGGGCTGAAAACGCCTGTTTTGGGACTCTGCAGAGAAAGTCTCTGCAGACTGCTGAATCCACACACGGGTTTAACTCTGGAAGTTGAGTGCACACATTGACAACCGTTCTGTTAGATAGCTGCGTTTTGGATTTAGAAGCAGATATTTCCCTGTGCTTACTGCTGTTTCTTCCATATGCCGGTAATGGGCTGAAAACGCCTGTTTTGGGACTCTGCAGAGAAAGTCTCTGAAGGCTGCTGAATCCACACACGGGTTTAACTCTGGAAGTTGAGTGCACACATTGACAACCGTTCTGTTAGATAGCTGCGTTTTGGATTTAGAAGCAGATATTTCCCTGTGCTTACTGCTGTTTCTTCCATATGCCGGTAATGGGCTGAAAACGCCTGTTTTGGGACTCTGCAGAGAAAGTGTTTGCAGACTGCTGAATCCACACACGGGTTTAACTCTGGAAGTTGAGTGCACACATTGACAACCACTCTGTTAGATATCTGGGTTTTGGATTTAGAAGCAGATATTTCCCTGTGCTTACTGCTGTTTCTTCCATATGCCGGTAATGGGCTGAAAACGCCTGTTTTGGGACTCTGCAGAGAAAGTCTCTGCAGGCTGCTGAATCCACACACGGGTTTAACTCTGGAAGTTGAGTGCACACATTGACAACCGTTCTGTTAGATAGCTGCGTTTTGGATTTAGAAGCAGATATTTCCCTGTGCTTACTGCTGTTTCTTCCATATGCCGGTAATGGGCTGAAAACGCCTGTTTTGGGACTCTGCAGAGAAAGTCTCTGCAGATTGCTGAATCCACACACGGGTTTAACTCTGGAAGTTGAGTGCACACATTGACAACCGTTCTGTTAGATAGCTGCGTTTTGGATTTAGAAGCAGATATTTCCCTGTGCTTACTGCTGTTTCTTCCATATGCCGGTAATGGGCTGAAAACGCCTGTTTTGGGACTCTGCAGAGAAACTGTTTGCAGACTGCTGAATCCACACACGGGTTTAACTCTGGAAGTTGAGTGCACACATTGACAACCGTTCTGTTAGATAGCTGCGTTTTGGATTTAGAAGCAGATATTTCCCTGTGCTTACTGCTGTTTCTTCCATATGCCGGTAATGGGCTGAAAACGCCTGTTTTGGGACTCTGCAGAGAAAGTCTCTGCAGACTGCTGAATCCACACACGGGTTTAACTCTGGAAGTTGAGTGCACACATTGACAACCGTTCTGTTAGATAGCTGCGTTTTGGATTTAGAAGCAGATATTTCCCTGTGCTTACTGCTGTTTCTTCCATATGCCGGTAATGGGCTGAAAACGCCTGTTTTGGGACTCTGCAGAGAAAGTGTTTGCAGACTGCTGAATCCACACACGGGTTTAACTCTGGAAGTTGAGTGCACACATTGACAACCGTTCTGTTAGATAGCTGCGTTTTGGATTTAGAAGCAGATATTCCCCTGTGCTTACTGCTGTTTCTTCCATATGCCGGTAATGGGCTGAAAACGCCTGTTTTGGGACTCTGCAGAGAAAGTCTCTGCAGACTGCTGAATCCACACACGGGCTTAACTCTGGAAGTTGAGTGCACACATTGACAACCGTTCTGTTAGATAGCTGCGTTTTGGATTTAGAAGCAGATATTTCCCTGTGCTTACTGCTGTTTCTTCCATATGCCGGTAATGGGCTGAAAACGCCTGTTTTGGGACTCTGCAGAGAAAGTGTTTGCAGACTGCTGAATCCACACACGGGTTTAACTCTGGAAGTTGAGTGCACACATTGACAACCGTTCTGTTAGATAGCTGCGTTTTGGATTTAGAAGCAGATATTTCCCTGTGCTTACTGCTGTTTCTTCCATATGCCGGTAATGGGCTGAAAACGCCTGTTTTGGGACTCTGCAGAGAAAGTCTCTGCAGACTGCTGAATCCACACACGGGTTTAACTCTGGAAGTTGAGTGCACACATTGACAACCGTTCTGTTAGATAGCTGCGTTTTGGATTTAGAAGCAGATATTTCCCTGTGCTTACTGCTGTTTCTTCCATATGCCGGTAATGGGCTGAAAACGCCTGTTTTGGGACTCTGCAGAGAAAGTGTTTGCAGACTGCTGAATCCACACACGGGTTTAACTCTGGAAGTTGAGTGCACACATTGACAACCGTTCTGTTAGATAGCTGCGTTTTGGATTTAGAAGCAGATATTTCCCTGTGCTTACTGCTGTTTCTTCCATATGCCGGTAATGGGCTGAAAACGCCTGTTTTGGGACTCTGCAGAGAAAGTCTCTGCAGGCTGCTGAATCCACACACGGGTTTAACTCTGGAAGTTGAGTGCACACATTGACAACCGTTCTGTTAGATAGCTGCGTTTTGGATTTAGAAGCAGATATTTCCCTGTGCTTACTGCTGTTTCTTCCATATGCCGGTAATGGGCTGAAAACGCCTGTTTTGGGACTCTGCAGAGAAAGTCTCTGCAGACTGCTGAATCCACACACGGGTTTAACTCTGGAAGTTGAGTGCACACATTGACAACCGTTCTGTTAGATAGCTGCGTTTTGGATTTAGAAGCAGATATATCCCTGTGCTTACTGCTGTTTCTTCCATATGCCGGTAATGGGCTGAAAACGCCTGTTTTGGGACTCTGCAGAGAAAGTGTTTGCAGACTGCTGAATCCACACACGGGTTTAACTCTGGAAGTTGAGTGCACACATTGACAACCGTTCTGTTAGATAGCTGCGTTTTGGATTTAGAAGCAGATATTTCCCTGTGCTTACTGCTGTTTCTTCCATATGCCGGTAATGGGCTGAAAACGCCTGTTTTGGGACTCTGCAGAGAAAGTCTCTGCAGACTGCTGAATCCACACACGGGTTTAACTCTGGAAGTTGAGTGCACACATTGACAACCGTTCTGTTAGATAGCTGCGTTTTGGATTTAGAAGCAGATATTTCCCTGTGCTTACTGCTGTTTCTTCCATATGCCGGTAATGGGCTGAAAACGCCTGTTTTGGGACTCTGCAGAGAAAGTCTCTGCAGACTGCTGAATCCACACACGGGTTTAACTCTGGAAGTTGAGTGCACACATTGACAACCGTTCTGTTAGATAGCTGCGTTTTGGATTTAGAAGCAGATATTTCCCTGTGCTTACTGCTGTTTCTTCCATATGCCGGTAACGGGCTGAAAACGCCTGTTTTGGGACTCTGCAGAGAAAGTGTTTGCAGACTGCTGAATCCACACACGGGTTTAACTCTGGAAGTTGAGTGCACACATTGACAACCGTTCTGTTAGATAGCTGCGTTTTGGATTTAGAAGCAGATATTTCCCTGTGCTTACTGCTGTTTCTTCCATATGCCGGTAATGGGCTGAAAACGCCTGTTTTGGGACTCTGCAGAGAAAGTCTCTGCAGACTGCTGAATCCACACACGGGTTTAACTCTGGAAGTTGAGTGCACACATTGACAACCGTTCTGTTAGATAGCTGCGTTTTGGATTTAGAAGCAGATATTTCCCTGTGCTTACTGCTGTTTCTTCCATATGCCGGTAATGGGCTGAAAACGCCTGTTTTGGGACTCTGCAGAGAAAGTCTCTGCAGACTGCTGAATCCACACACGGGTTTAACTCTGGAAGTTGAGTGCACACATTGACAACCGTTCTGTTAGATAGCTGCGTTTTGGATTTAGAAGCAGATATTTCCCTGTGCTTACTGCTGTTTCTTCCATATGCCGGTAACGGGCTGAAAACGCCTGTTTTGGGACTCTGCAGAGAAAGTCTCTGCAGGCTGCTGAATCCACACACGGGTTTAACTCTGGAAGTTGAGTGCACACACTGACAACCGTTCTGTTAGATAGCTGCGTTTTGGATTTAGAAGCAGATATTTCCCTGTGCTTACTGCTGTTTCTTCCATATGCCGGTAATGGGCTGAAAACGCCTGTTTTGGGACTCTGCAGAGAAAGTCTCTGCAGACTGCTGAATCCACACACGGGTTTAACTCTGGAAGTTGAGTGCACACATTGACAACCGTTCTGTTAGATAGCTGCGTTTTGGATTTAGAAGCAGATATTTCCCTGTGCTTACTGCTGTTTCTTCCATATGCCGGTAATGGGCTGAAAACGCCTGTTTTGGGACTCTGCAGAGAAACTGTTTGCAGACTGCTGAATCCACACACGGGTTTAACTCTGGAAGTTGAGTGCACACATTGACAACCGTTCTGTTAGATAGCTGCGTTTTGGATTTAGAAGCAGATATTTCCCTGTGCTTACTGCTGTTTCTTCCATATGCCGGTAATGGGCTGAAAACGCCTGTTTTGGGACTCTGCAGAGAAAGTCTCTGCAGACTGCTGAATCCACACACGGGTTTAACTCTGGAAGTTGAGTGCACACATTGACAACCGTTCTGTTAGATAGCTGCGTTTTGGATTTAGAAGCAGATATTTCCCTGTGCTTACTGCTGTTTCTTCCATATGCCGGTAATGGGCTGAAAACGCCTGTTTTGGGACTCTGCAGAGAAAGTGTTTGCAGACTGCTGAATCCACACACGGGTTTAACTCTGGAAGTTGAGTGCACACATTGACAACCGTTCTGTTAGATAGCTGCGTTTTGGATTTAGAAGCAGATATTTCCCTGTGCTTACTGCTGTTTCTTCCATATGCCGGTAATGGGCTGAAAACGCCTGTTTTGGGACTCTGCAGAGAAAGTATCTGCAGACTGCTGAATCCACACACGGGTTTAACTCTGGAAGTTGAGTGCACACATTGACAACCGTTCTGTTAGATAGCTGCGTTTTGGATTTAGAAGCAGATATTTCCCTGTGCTTACTGCTGTTTCTTCCATATGCCGGTAATGGGCTGAAAACGCCTGTTTTGGGACTCTGCAGAGAAAGTGTTTGCAGACTGCTGAATCCACACACGGGTTTAACTCTGGAAGTTGAGTGCACACATTGACAACCGTTCTGTTAGATAGCTGCGTTTTGGATTTAGAAGCAGATATTTCCCTGTGCTTACTGCTGTTTCTTCCATATGCCGGTAATGGGCTGAAAACGCCTGTTTTGGGACTCTGCAGAGAAAGTCTCTGCAGACTGCTGAATCCACACACGGGTTTAACTCTGGAAGTTGAGTGCACACATTGACAACCGTCCTGTTAGATAGCTGCGTTTTGGATTTAGAAGCAGATATTTCCCTGTGCTTACTGCTGTTTCTTCCATATGCCGGTAATGGGCTGAAAACGCCTGTTTTGGGACTCTGCAGAGAAAGTCTCTGCAGGCTGCTGAATCCACACACGGGTTTAACTCTGGAAGTTGAGTGCACACATTGACAACCGTTCTGTTAGATAGCTGCGTTTTGGATTTAGAAGCAGATATTTCCCTGTGCTTACTGCTGTTTCTTCCATATGCCGGTAATGGGCTGAAAATGCCTGTTTTGGGACTCTGCAGAGAAAGTCTCTGCAGACTGCTGAATCCACACACGGGTTTAACTCTGGAAGTTGAGTGCACACATTGACAACCGTTCTGTTAGATAGCTGCGTTTTGGATTTAGAATCAGATATATCCCTGTGCTTACTGCTGTTTCTTCCATATGCCGGTAATGGGCTGAAAACGCCTGTTTTGGGACTCTGCAGAGAAAGTGTTTGCAGACTGCTGAATCCACACACGGGTTTAACTCTGGAAGTTGAGTGCACACATTGACAACCGTTCTGTTAGATAGCTGCGTTTTGGATTTAGAAGCAGATATTTCCCTGTGCTTACTGCTGTTTCTTCCATATGCCGGTAATGGGCTGAGAACGCCTGTTTTGTGACTCTGCAGAGAAAGTCTCTGCAGACTGCTGAATCCACACACGGGTTTAACTCTGGAAGTTGAGTGCACACATTGACAACCGTTCTGTTAGATAGCTGCGTTTTGGATTTAGAAGCAGATATTTCCCTGTGCTTACTGCTGTTTCTTCCATATGCCGGTAATGGGCTGAAAACGCCTGTTTTGGGACTCTGCAGAGAAAGTCTCTGCAGACTGCTGAATCCACACACGGGTTTAACTCTGGAAGTTGAGTGCACACATTGACAACCGTTCTGTTAGATAGCTGCGTTTTGGATTTAGAAGCAGATATTTCCCTGTGCTTAATGCTGCTTCTTCCATATGCCGGTAATGGGCTGAAAACGCCTGTTTTGGGACTCTGCAGAGAAAGTGTTTGCAGACTGCTGAATCCACACACGGGTTTAACTCTGGAAGTTGAGTGCACACATTGACAACCGTTCTGTTAGATAGCTGCGTTTTGGATTTAGAAGCAGATATTTCCCTGTGCTTACTGCTGTTTCTTCCATATGCCGGTAATGGGCTGAAAACGCCTGTTTTGGGACTCTGCAGAGAAAGTCTCTGCAGACTGCTGAATCCACACACGGGTTTAACTCTGGAAGTTGAGTGCACACATTGACAACCGTTCTGTTAGATAGCTGCGTTTTGGATTTAGAAGCAGATATTTCCCTGTGCTTACTGCTGTTTCTTCCATATGCCGGTAATGGGCTGAAAACGCCTGTTTTGGGACTCTGCAGAGAAAGTCTCTGCAGGCTGCTGAATCCACACACGGGTTTAACTCTGGAAGTTGAGTGCACACATTGACAACCGTTCTGTTAGATAGCTGCGTTTTGGATTTAGAAGCAGATATTTCCCTGTGCTTACTGCTGTTTCTTCCATATGCCGGTAATGGGCTGAAAATGCCTGTTTTGGGACTCTGCAGAGAAAGTCTCTGCAGACTGCTGAATCCACACACGGGTTTAACTCTGGAAGTTGAGTGCACACATTGACAACCGTTCTGTTAGATAGCTGCGTTTTGGATTTAGAAGCAGATATATCCCTGTGCTTACTGCTGTTTCTTCCATATGCCGGTAATGGGCTGAAAACGCCTGTTTTGGGACTCTGCAGAGAAAGTGTTTGCAGACTGCTGAATCCACACACGGGTTTAACTCTGGAAGTTGAGTGCACACATTGACAACCGTTCTGTTAGATAGCTGCGTTTTGGATTTAGAAGCAGATATTTCCCTGTGCTTACTGCTGTTTCTTCCATATGCCGGTAATGGGCTGAGAACGCCTGTTTTGTGACTCTGCAGAGAAAGTCTCTGCAGACTGCTGAATCCACACACGGGTTTAACTCTGGAAGTTGAGTGCACACATTGACAACCGTTCTGTTAGATAGCTGCGTTTTGGATTTAGAAGCAGATATTTCCCTGTGCTTACTGCTGTTTCTTCCATATGCCGGTAATGGGCTGAAAACGCCTGTTTTGGGACTCTGCAGAGAAAGTCTCTGCAGACTGCTGAATCCACACACGGGTTTAACTCTGGAAGTTGAGTGCACACATTGACAACCGTTCTGTTAGATAGCTGCGTTTTGGATTTAGAAGCAGATATTTCCCTGTGCTTAATGCTGCTTCTTCCATATGCCGGTAATGGGCTGAAAACGCCTGTTTTGGGACTCTGCAGAGAAAGTGTTTGCAGACTGCTGAATCCACACACGGGTTTAACTCTGGAAGTTGAGTGCACACATTGACAACCGTTCTGTTAGATAGCTGCGTTTTGGATTTAGAAGCAGATATTTCCCTGTGCTTACTGCTGTTTCTTCCATATGCCGGTAATGGGCTGAAAACGCCTGTTTTGGGACTCTGCAGAGAAAGTCTCTGCAGACTGCTGAATCCACACACGGGTTTAACTCTGGAAGTTGAGTGCACACATTGACAACCGTTCTGTTAGATAGCTGCGTTTTGGATTTAGAAGCAGATATTTCCCTGTGCTTACTGCTGTTTCTTCCATATGCCGGTAATGGGCTGAAAACGCCTGTTTTGGGACTCTGCAGAGAAAGTCTCTGCAGACTGCTGAATCCACACACGGGTTTAACTCTGGAAGTTGAGTGCACACATTGACAACCGTTCTGTTAGATAGCTGCGTTTTGGATTTAGAAGCAGATATTTCCCTGTGCTTACTGCTGTTTCTTCCATATGCCGGTAATGGGCTGAAAACGCCTGTTTTGGGACTCTGCAGAGAAAGTCTCTGCAGGCTGCTGAATCCACACACGGGTTTAACTCTGGAAGTTGAGTGCACACACTGACAACCGTTCTGTTAGATAGCTGCGTTTTGGATTTAGAAGCAGATATTTCCCTGTGCTTACTGCTGTTTCTTCCATATGCCGGTAATGGGCTGAAAACGCCTGTTTTGGGACTCTGCAGAGAAAGTCTCTGCAGACTGCTGAATCCACACACGGGTTTAACTCTGGAAGTTGAGTGCACACATTGACAACCGTTCTGTTAGATAGCTGCGTTTTGGATTTAGAAGAGATATTTCCCTGTGCTTACTGCTGTTTCTTCCATATGCCGGTAATGGGCTGAAAACGCCTGTTTTGGGACTCTGCAGAGAAAGTCTCTGCAGGCTGCTGAATCCACACACGGGTTTAACTCTGGAAGTTGAGTGCACACATTGACAACCGTTCTGTTAGATAGCTGCGTTTTGGATTTAGAAGCAGATATTTCCCTGTGCTTACTGCTGTTTCTTCCATATGCCGGTAATGGGCTGAAAACGCCTGTTTTGGGACTCTGCAGAGAAAGTGTTTGCAGACTGCTGAATCCACACACGGGTTTAACTCTGGAAGTTGAGTGCACACATTGACAACCGTTCTGTTAGATAGCTGCGTTTTGGATTTAGAAGCAGATATTTCCCTGTGCTTACTGCTGTTTCTTCCATATGCCGGTAATGGGCTGAAAACGCCTGTTTTGGGACTCTGCAGAGAAAGTCTCTGCAGACTGCTGAATCCACACACGGGTTTAACTCTGGAAGTTGAGTGCACACATTGACAACCGTTCTGTTAGATAGCTGCGTTTTGGATTTAGAAGCAGATAGTTCCCTGTGCTTACTGCTGTTTCTTCCATATGCCGGTAATGGGCTGAAAACGCCTGTTTTGGGACTCTGCAGAGAAAGTGTTTGCAGACTGCTGAATCCACACACGGGTTTAACTCTGGAAGTTGAGTGCACACATTAACAACCGTTCTGTTAGATAGCTGCGTTTTGGATTTAGAAGCAGATATTTCCCTGTGCTTACTGCTGTTTCTTCCATATGCCGGTAATGGGCTGAAAACGCCTGTTTTGGGACTCTGCAGAGAAAGTCTCTGCAGACTGCTGAATCCACACACGGGTTTAACTCTGGAAGTTGAGTGCACACATTGACAACCGTTCTGTTAGATAGCTGCGTTTTGGATTTAGAAGCAGATATTTCACTGTGCTTACTGCTGCTTCTTCCATATGCCGGTAATGGGCTGAAAACGCCTGTTTTGGGACTCTGCAGAGAAAGTGTTTGCAGACTGCTGAATCCACACACGGGTTTAACTCTGGAAGTTGAGTGCACACATTGACAACCGTTCTGTTAGATAGCTGCGTTTTGGATTTAGAAGCAGATATTTCCCTGTGCTTACTGCTGTTTCTTCCATATGCCGGTAATGGGCTGAAAACGCCTGTTTTGGGACTCTGCAGAGAAAGTCTCTGCAGACTGCTGAATCCACACACGGGTTTAACTCTGGAAGTTGAGTGCACACATTGACAACCGTTCTGTTAGATAGCTGCGTTTTGGATTTAGAAGCAGATATTTCCCTGTGCTTACTGCTGTTTCTTCCATATGCCGGTAATGGGCTGAAAACGCCTGTTTTGGGACTCTGCAGAGAAAGTCTCTGCAGGCTGCTGAATCCACACACGGGTTTAACTCTGGAAGTTGAGTGCACACATTGACAACCGTTCTGTTAGATAGCTGCGTTTTGGATTTAGAAGCAGATATTTCACTGTGCTTACTGCTGTTTCTTCCATATGCCGGTAATGGGCTGAAAACGCCTGTTTTGGGACTCTGCAGAGAAAGTCTCTGCAGGCTGCTGAATCCACACACGGGTTTAACTCTGGAAGTTGAGTGCACACACTGACAACCGTTCTGTTAGATAGCTGCGTTTTGGATTTAGAAGCAGATATTTCCCTGTGCTTACTGCTGTTTCTTCCATATGCCGGTAATGGGCTGAAAACGCCTGTTTTGGGACTCTGCAGAGAAAGTCTCTGCAGACTGCTGCATCCACACACGGGTTTAACTCTGGAAGTTGAGTGCACACATTGACAACCGTTCTGTTAGATAGCTGCGTTTTGGATTTAGAAGCAGATATTTCCCTGTGCTTACTGCTGTTTCTTCCATATGCCGGTAATGGGCTGAAAACGCCTGTTTTGGGACTCTGCAGAGAAAGTCTCTGCAGACTGCTGAATCCACACACGGGTTTAACTCTGGAAGTTGAGTGCACACATTGACAACCGTTCTGTTAGATAGCTGCGTTTTGGATTTAGAAGCAGATATTTCCCTGTGCTTACTGCTGTTTCTTCCATATGCCGGTAATGGGCTGAAAACGCCTGTTTTGGGACTCTGCAGAGAAAGTCTCTGCAGACTGCTGAATCCACACACGGGTTTAACTCTGGAAGTTGAGTGCACACATTGACAACCGTTCTGTTAGATAGCTGCGTTTTGGATTTAGAAGCAGATATTTCCCTGTGCTTACTGCTGTTTCTTCCATATGCCGGTAATGGGCTGAAAACGCCTGTTTTGGGACTCTGCAGAGAAAGTCTCTGCAGACTGCTGAATCCACACACGGGTTTAACTCTGGAAGTTGAGTGCACACATTGACAACCGTTCTGTTAGATAGCTGCGTTTTGGATTTAGAAGCAGATATTTCCCTGTGCTTACTGCTGTTTCTTCCATATGCCGGTAATGGGCTGAAAACGCCTGTTTTGGGACTCTGCAGAGAAAGTGTTTGCAGACTGCTGAATCCACACACGGGTTTAACTCTGGAAGTTGAGTGCACACATTAACAACCGTTCTGTTAGATAGCTGCGTTTTGGATTTAGAAGCAGATATTTCCCTGTGCTTACTGCTGTTTCTTCCATATGCCGGTAATGGGCTGAAAACGCCTGTTTTGGGACTCTGCAGAGAAAGTCTCTGCAGACTGCTGAATCCACACACGGGTTTAACTCTGGAAGTTGAGTGCACACATTGACAACCGTTCTGTTAGATAGCTGCGTTTTGGATTTAGAAGCAGATATTTCACTGTGCTTACTGCTGCTTCTTCCATATGCCGGTAATGGGCTGAAAACGCCTGTTTTGGGACTCTGCAGAGAAAGTGTTTGCAGACTGCTGAATCCACACGCGGGTTTAACTCTGGAAGTTGAGTGCACACATTGACAACCGTTCTGTTAGATAGCTGCGTTTTGGATTTAGAAGCAGATATTTCCCTGTGCTTACTGCTGTGTCTTCCATATGCCGATAATGGGCTGAAAACGCCTGTTTTGGGACTCTGCAGAGAAAGTCTCTGCAGACTGCTGAATCCACACACGGGTTTAACTCTGGAAGTTGAGTGCACACATTGACAACCGTTCTGTTAGATAGCTGCGTTTTGGATTTAGAAGCAGATATTTCCCTGTGCTTACTGCTGTTTCTTCCATATGCCGGTAATGGGCTGAAAACGCCTGTTTTGGGACTCTGCAGAGAAAGTGTTTGCAGACTGCTGAATCCACACACGGGTTTAACTCTGGAAGTTGAGTGCACACATTGACAACCGTTCTGTTAGATAGCTGCGTTTTGGATTTCGAAGCAGATATTTCCCTGTGCTTACTGCTGTTTCTTCCATATGCCGGTAATGGGCTGAAAACGCCTGTTTTGGGACTCTGCAGAGAAACTGTTTGCAGACTGCTGAATCCACACACGGGTTTAACTCTGGAAGTTGAGTTCACACATTGACAACCGTTCTGTTAGATAGCTGCGTTTTGGATTTCGAAGCAGATATTTCCCTGTGCTTACTGCTGTTTCTTCCATATGCCGGTAATGGGCTGAAAACGCCTGTTTTGGGACTCTGCAGAGAAAGTCTCTGCAGACTGCTGAATCCACACACGGGTTTAACTCTGGAAGTTGAGTGCACACATTGACAACCGTTCTGTTAGATAGCTGCGTTTTGGATTTAGAAGCAGATATTTCCCTGTGCTTACTGCTGTTTCTTCCATATGCCGGTAATGGGCTGAAAACGCCTGTTTTGGGACTCTGCAGAGAAAGTGTTTGCAGACTGCTGAATCCACACACGGGTTTAACTCTGGAAGTTGAGTGCACACATTGACAACCGTTCTGTTAGATAGCTGCGTTTTGGATTTAGAAGCAGATATTTCCCTGTGCTTACTGCTGTTTCTTCCATATGCCGGTAATGGGCTGAAAACGCCTGTTTTGGGACTCTGCAGAGAAAGTCTCTGCAGACTGCTGAATCCACACACGGGTTTAACTCTGGAAGTTGAGTGCACACATTGACAACCGTTCTGTTAGATAGCTGCGTTTTGGATTTAGAAGCAGATATTTCCCTGTGCTTAATGCTGTTTCTTCCATATGCCGGTAATGGGCTGAAAACGCCTGTTTTGGGACTCTGCAGAGAAAGTCTCTGCAGGCTGCTGAATCCACACACGGCTTTAACTCTGGAAGTTGAGTGCACACATTGACAACCGTTCTGTTAGATAGCTGCGTTTTGGATTTAGAAGCAGATATTTCCCTGTGCTTACTGCTGCTTCTTCCATATGCCGGTAATGGGCTGAAAACGCCTGTTTTGGGACTCTGCAGAGAAAGTGTTTGCAGACTGCTGAATCCACACACGGGTTTAACTCTGGAAGTTGAGTGCACACATTGACAACCGTTCTGTTAGATAGCTGCGTTTTGGATTTAGAAGCAGATATTTCCCTGTGCTTACTGCTGTTTCTTCCATATGCCGGTAATGGGCTGAAAGCGCCTGTTTTGGGACTCTGCAGAGAAAGTCTCTGCAGGCTGCTGAATCCACACACGGGTTTAACTCTGGAAGTTGAGTGCACACATTGACAACCGTTCTGTTAGATAGCTGCGTTTTGGATTTAGAAGCAGATATTTCCCTGTGCTTACTGCTGTTTCTTCCATATGCCGGTAATGGGCTGAAAACGCCTGTTTTGGGACTCTGCAGAGAAAGTGTTTGCAGACTGGTGAATCCACACACGGGTTTAACTCTGGAAGTGGAGTGCACACATTGACAACCGTTCTGTTAGATAGCTGCGTTTTGGATTTAGAAGCAGATATTTCCCTGTGCTTACTGCTGTTTCTTCCATATGCCGGTAATGGGCTGAAAACGCCTGTTTTGGGACTCTGCAGAGAAAGTGTTTGCAGACTGCTGAATCCACACACGGGTTTAACTCTGGAAGTTGAGTGCACACATTGACAACCATTCTGTTAGATAGCTGCGTTTTGGATTTAGAAGCAGATATTTCCCTGTGCTTACTGCTGTTTCTTCCATATGCCGGTAATGGGCTGAAAACGCCTGTTTTGGGACTCTGCAGAGAAAGTCTCTGCAGACTGCTGAATCCACACACGGGTTTAACTCTGGAAGTTGAGTGCACACATTGACAACCGTTCTGTTAGATAGCTGCGTTTTGGATTTAGAAGCAGATATTTCCCTGTGCTTACTGCTGTTTCTTCCATATGCCGGTAATGGGCTGAAAAAGCCTGTTTTGGGACTCTGCAGAGAAACTGTTTGCAGACTGCTGAATGCACACACGGGTTTAACTCTGGAAGTTGAGTGCACACATTGACAACCGTTCTGTTAGATAGCTGCGTTTTGGATTTCGAAGCAGATATTTCCCTGTGCTTACTGCTGTTTCTTCCATATGCCGGTAATGGGCTGAAAACGCCTGTTTTGGGACTCTGCAGAGAAACTGTTTGCAGACTGCTGAATCCACACACGGGTTTAACTCTGGAAGTTGAGTGCACACATTGACAACCGTTCTGTTAGATAGCTGCGTTTTGGATTTCGAAGCAGATATTTCCCTGTGCTTACTGCTGTTTCTTCCATATGCCGGTAATGGGCTGAAAACGCCTGTTTTGGGACTCTGCAGAGAAAGTCTCTGCAGACTGCTGAATCCACACACGGGTTTAACTCTGGAAGTTGAGTGCACACATTGACAACCGTTCTGTTAGATAGCTGCGTTTTGGATTTAGAAGCAGATATTTCCCTGTGCTTACTGCTGTTTCTTCCATATGCCGGTAATGGGCTGAAAACGCCTGTTTTGGGACTCTGCAGAGAAAGTGTTTGCAGACTGCTGAATCCACACACGGGTTTAACTCTGGAAGTTGAGTGCACACATTGACAACCGTTCTGTTAGATAGCTGCGTTTTGGATTTAGAAGCAGATATTTCCCTGTGCTTACTGCTGTTTCTTCCATATGCCGGTAATGGGCTGAAAACGCCTGTTTTGGGACTCTGCAGAGAAAGTCTCTGCAGACTGCTGAATCCACACACGGGTTTAACTCTGGAAGTTGAGTGCACACATTGGCAACCGTTCTGTTAGATAGCTGCGTTTTGGATTTAGAAGCAGATATTTCCCTGTGCTTACTGCTGTTTCTTCCATATGCCGGTAATGGGCTGAAAACGCCTGTTTTGGGACTCTGCAGAGAAAGTCTCTGCAGGCTGCTGAATCCACACACGGGTTTAACTCTGGAAGTTGAGTGCACACATTGACAACCGTTCTGTTAGATAGCTGCGTTTTGGATTTAGAAGCAGATATTTCCCTGTGCTTACTGCTGTTTCTTCCATATGCCGGTAATGGGCTGAAAACGCCTGTTTTGGGACTCTGCAGAGAAAGTGTTTGCAGACTGCTGAATCCACACACGGGTTTAACTCTGGAAGTTGAGTGCACACATTGACAACCGTTCTGTAAGATAGCTGCGTTTTGGATTTAGAAGCAGATATTTCCCTGTGCTTACTGCTGTTTCTTCCATATGCCGGTAATGGGCTGAAAACGCCTGTTTTGGGACTCTGCAGAGAACGTCTCTGCAGACTGCTGAATCCACACACGGGTTTAACTCTGGAAGTTGAGTGCACACATTGACAACCGTTCTGTTAGATAGCTGCGTTTTGGATTTAGAAGCAGATATTTCCCTGTGCTTACTGCTGTTTCTTCCATATGCCGGTAATGGGCTGAAAACGCCTGTTTTGGGACTCTGCAGAGAAAGTGTTTGCAGACTGCTGAATCCACACACGGGTTTAACTCTGGAAGTGGAGTGCACACATTGACAACCGTTCTGTTAGATAGCTGCGTTTTGGATTTAGAAGCAGATATTTCCCTGTGCTTACTGCTGTTTCTTCCATATGCCGGTAATGGGCTGAAAACGCCTGTTTTGGGACTCTGCAGAGAAAGTGTTTGCAGACTGCTGAATCCACACACTGGTTTAACTCTGGAAGTTGAGTGCACACATTGACAACCATTCTGTTAGATAGCTGCGTTTTGGATTTAGAAGCAGATATTTCCCTGTGCTTACTGCTGTTTCTTCCATATGCCGGTAATGGGCTGAAAACGCCTGTTTTGGGACTCTGCAGAGAAAGTGTTTGCAGACTGCTGAATCCACACACGGGTTTAACTCTGGAAGTTGAGTGCACACATTGACAACCGTTCTGTTAGATAGCTGCGTTTTGGATTTAGAAGCAGATATTTCCCTGTGCTTACTGCTGTTTCTTCCATATGCCGGTAATGGGCTGAAAACGCCTGTTTTGGGACTCTGCAGAGAAAGTGTTTGCAGACTGCTGAATCCACACACGGGTTTAACTCTGGAAGTTGAGTGCACACATTGACAACCGTTCTGTTAGATAGCTGCGTTTTGGATTTAGAAGCAGATATTTCCCTGTGCTTACTGCTGTTTCTTCCATATGCCGGTAATGGGCTGAAAACGCCTGTTTTGGGACTCTGCAGAGAAAGTCTCTGCAGACTGCTGAATCCACACACGGGTTTAACTCTGGAAGTTGAGTGCACACATTGACAACCGTTCTGTTAGATAGCTGCGTTTTGGATTTAGAAGCAGATATTTCCCTGTGCTTACTGCTGTTTCTTCCATATGCCGGTAATGGGCTGAAAACGCCTGTTTTGGGACTCTGCAGAGAAAGTCTCTGCAGGCTGCTGAATCCACACACGGGTTTAACTCTGGAAGTTGAGTGCACACATTGACAACCGTTCTGTTAGACAGCTGCGTTTTGGATTTAGAAGCAGATATTTCCCTGTGCTTACTGCTGTTTCTTCCATATGCCGGTAATGGGCTGAAAACGCCTGTTTTGGGACTCTGCAGAGAAAGTGTTTGCAGACTGCTGAATCCACACACGGGTTTAACTCTGGAAGTTGAGTGCACACATTGACAACCGTTCTGTTAGATAGCTGCGTTTTGGATTTAGAAGCAGATATTTCCCTGTGCTTACTGCTGTTTCTTCCATATGCCGGTAATGGGCTGAAAACGCCTGTTTTGGGACTCTGCAGAGAAAGTCTCTGCAGGCTGCTGAATCCACACACGGGTTTAACTCTGGAAGTTGAGTGCACACATTGACAACCGTTCTGTTAGATAGCTGCGTTTTGGATTTAGAAGCAGATATTTCCCTGTGCTTACTGCTGTTTCTTCCATATGCCGGTAATGGGCTGAAAACGCCTGTTTTGGGACTCTGCAGAGAAAGTCTCTGCAGACTGCTGAATCCACACACGGGTTTAACTCTGGAAGTTGAGTGCACACATTGACAACCGTTCTGTTAGATAGCTGCGTTTTGTATTTAGAAGCAGATATTTCCCTGTGCTTACTGCTGTTTCTTCCATATGCCGGTAATGGGCTGAAAACGCCTGTTTTGGGACTCTGCAGAGAAAGTGTTTGCAGACTGCTGAATCCACACACGGGTTTAACTCTGGAAGTTGAGTGCACACATTGACAACCGTTCTGTTAGATAGCTGCGTTTTGGATTTAGAAGCAGATATTTCCCTGTGCTTACTGCTGTTTCTTCCATATGCCGGTAATGGGCTGAAAACGCCTGTTTTGGGACTCTGCAGAGAAAGTCTCTGCAGACTGCTGAATCCACACACGGGTTTAACTCTGGAAGTTGAGTGCACACATTGACAACCGTTCTGTTAGATAGCTGCGTTTTGGATTTAGAAGCAGATATTTCCCTGTGCTTACTGCTGTTTCTTCCATATGCCGGTAATGGGCTGAAAACGCCTGTTTTGGGACTCTGCAGAGAAAGTCTCTGCAGGCTGCTGAATCCACACACGGGTTTAACTCTGGAAGTTGAGTGCACACATTGACAACCGTTCTGTTAGATAGCTGCGTTTTGGATTTAGAAGCAGATATTTCCCTGTGCTTACTGCTGTTTCTTCCATATGCCGGTAATGGGCTGAAAACGCCTGTTTTGGGACTCTGCAGAGAAAGTCTCTGCAGACTGCTGAATCCACACACGGGTTTAACTCTGGAAGTTGAGTGCACACATTGACAACCGTTCTGTTAGATAGCTGCGTTTTGGATTTAGAAGCAGATATTTCCCTGTGCTTACTGCTGTTTCTTCCATATGCCGGTAATGGGCTGAAAACGCCTGTTTTGGGACTCTGCAGAGAAAGTCTCTGCAGGCTGCTGATTCCACACACGGGTTTAACTCTGGAAGTTGAGTGCACACATTGACAACCGTTCTGTTAGATAGCTGCGTTTTGGATTTAGAAGCAGATATTTCCCTGTGCTTACTGCTGTTTCTTCCATATGCCGGTAATGGGCTGAAAACGCCTGTTTTGGGACTCTGCAGAGAAAGTCTCTGCAGACTGCTGAATCCACACACGGGTTTAACTCTGGAAGTTGAGTGCACACATTGACAACCGTTCTGTTAGATAGCTGCGTTTTGGATTTAGAAGCAGATATTTCCCTGTGCTTAATGCTGCTTCTTCCATATACCGGTAAAGGGCTGAAAACGCCTGTTTTGGGACTCTGCAGAGAAAGTCTCTGCAGGCTGCTGAATCCACACACGGGTTTAACTCTGGAAGTTGAGTGCACACATTGACAACCGTTCTGTTAGATAGCTGCGTTTTGGATTTAGAAGCAGATATTTCCCTGTGCTTACTGCTGTTTCTTCCATATGCCGGTAATGGGCTGAAAACGCCTGTTTTGGGACTCTGCAGAGAAAGTCTCTGCAGACTGCTGAATCCACACACGGGTTTAACTCTGGAAGTTGAGTGCACACATTGACAACCGTTCTGTTAGATAGCTGCGTTTTGGATTTAGAAGCAGATATTTCCCTGTGCTTACTGCTGTTTCTTCCATATGCCGGTAATGGGCTGAAAACGCCTGTTTTGGGACTCTGCAGAGAAAGTCTCTGCAGACTGCTGAATCCACACACGGGTTTAACTCTGGAAGTTGAGTGCACACATTGACAACCGTTCTGTTAGATAGCTGCGTTTTGGATTTAGAAGCAGATATTTCCCTGTGCTTACTGCTGTTTCCTCCATATGCCGGTAATGGGCTGAAAACGCCTGTTTTGGGACTCTGCAGAGAAAGTCTCTGCAGGCTGCTGAATCCACACACGGGTTTAACTCTGGAAGTTGAGTGCACACATTGACAACCGTTCTGTTAGATAGCTGCGTTTTGGATTTAGAAGCAGATATTTCCCTGTGCTTACTGCTGTTTCTTCCATATGCCGGTAATGGGCTGAAAACGCCTGTTTTGGGACTCTGCAGAGAAAGTGTTTGCAGACTGCTGAATCCCCACACCGGTTTAACTCTGGAAGTTGAGTGCACACATTGACAACCGTTCTGTTAGATAGCTGGGTTTTGGATTTAGAAGCAGATATTTCCCTGTGCTTACTGCTGTTTCTTCCATATGCCGGTAATGGGCTGAAAACGCCTGTTTTGGGACTCTGCAGAGAAAGTCTCTGCAGGCTGCTGAATCCACACACGGGTTTAACTCTGGAAGTTGAGTGCACACATTGACAACCGTTCTGTTAGATAGCTGCGTTTTGGATTTAGAAGCAGATATTTCCCTGTGCTTACTGCTGTTTCTTCCATATGCCGGTAATGGGCTGAAAACGCCTGTTTTGGGACTCTGCAGAGAAAGTCTCTGCAGACTGCTGAATCCACAAACGGGTTTAACTCTGGAAGTTGAGTGCACACATTGACAACCGTTCTGTTAGATAGCTGCGTTTTGGATTTAGAAGCAGATATTTCCCTGTGCTTACTGCTGTTTCTTCCATATGCCGGTAATGGGCTGAAAACGCCTGTTTTGGGACTCTGCAGAGAAAGTGTTTGCAGACTGCTGAATCCACACACGGGTTTAACTCTGGAAGTTGAGTGCACACATTGACAACCGTTCTGTTAGATAGCTGCGTTTTGGATTTAGAAGCAGATATTTCCCTGTGCTTACTGCTGTTTCTTCCATATGCCGGTAATGGGCTGAAAACGCCTGTTTTGGGACTCTGCAGAGAAAGTCTCTGCAGACTGCTGAATCCACACACGGGTTTAACTCTGGAAGTTGAGTGCACACATTGACAACCGTTCTGTTAGATAGCTGCGTTTTGGATTTAGAAGCAGATATTTCCCTGTGCTTACTGCTGTTTCTTCCATATGCCGGTAATGGGCTGAAAACGCCTGTTTTGGGACTCTGCAGAGAAAGTCTTTGCAGGCTGCTGAATCCACACACGGGTTTAACTCTGGAAGTTGAGTGCACACATTGACAACCGTTCTGTTAGATAGCTGCGTTTTGGATTTAGAAGCAGATATTTCCCTGTGCTTACTGCTGTTTCTTCCATATGCCGGTAATGGGCTGAAAACGCCTGTTTTGGGACTCTGCAGAGAAAGTGTTTGCAGACTGCTGAATCCACACACGGGTTTAACTCTGGAAGTTGAGTGCACACATTGACAACCGTTCTGTTAGATAGCTGCGTTTTGGATTTAGAAGCAGATATTTCCCTGTGCTTACTGCTGTTTCTTCCGTATGCCGGTAATGGGCTGAAAACGCCTGTTTTGGGACTCTGCAGAGAAAGTCTCTGCAGGCTGCTGATTCCACACACGGGTTTAACTCTGGAAGTTGAGTGCACACATTGACAACCGTTCTGTTAGATAGCTGCGTTTTGGATTTAGAAGCAGATATTTCCCTGTGCTTACTGCTGTTTCTTCCATATGCCGGTAATGGGCTGAAAACGCCTGTTTTGGGACTCTGCAGAGAAAGTCTCTGCAGACTGCTGAATCCACACACGGGTTTAACTCTGGAAGTTGAGTGCACACATTGACAACCGTTCTGTTAGATAGCTGCGTTTTGGATTTAGAAGCAGATATTTCCCTGTGCTTAATGCTGCTTCTTCCATATGCCGGTAATGGGCTGAAAACGCCTGTTTTGGGACTCTGCAGAGAAAGTGTTTGCAGACTGCTGAATCCACACACGGGTTTAACTCTGGAAGTTGAGTGCACACATTGACAACCGTTCTGTTAGATAGCTGCGTTTTGGATTTAGAAGCAGATATTTCCCTGTGCTTACTGCTGTTTCTTCCATATGCCGGTAATGGGCTGAAAACGCCTGTTTTGGGACTCTGCAGAGAAAGTCTCTGCAGACTGCTGAATCCACACACGGGTTTAACTCTGGAAGTTGAGTGCACACATTGACAACCGTTCTGTTAGATAGCTGCGTTTTGGATTTAGAAGCAGATATTTCCCTGTGCTTACTGCTGCTTCTTCCATATGCCGGTAATGGGCTGAAAACGCCTGTTTTGGGACTCTGCAGAGAAAGTGTTTGCAGACTGCTGAATCCACACACGGGTTTAACTCTGGAAGTGGAGTGCACACATTGACAACCGTTCTGTTAGATAGCTGCGTTTTGGATTTAGAAGCAGATATTTCCCTGTGCTTACTGCTGTTTCTTCCATATGCCGGTAATGGGCTGAAAACGCCTGTTTTGGGACTCTGCAGAGAAAGTGTTTGCAGACTGCTGAATCCACACACGGGTTTAACTCTGGAAGTTGAGTGCACACATTAACAACCGTTCTGTTAGATAGCTGCGTTTTGGATTTAGAAGCAGATATTTCCCTGTGCTTACTGCTGTTTCTTCCATATGCCGGTAATGGGCTGAAAACGCCTGTTTTGGGACTCTGCAGAGAAAGTCTCTGCAGACTGCTGAATCCACACACGGGTTTAACTCTGGAAGTTGAGTGCACACATTGACAACCGTTCTGTTAGATAGCTGCGTTTTGGATTTAGAAGCAGATATTTCCCTGTGCTTACTGCTGTTTCTTCCATATGCCGGTAATGGGCTGAAAACGCCTGTTTTGGGACTCTGCAGAGAAACTGTTTGCAGACTGCTGAATCCACACACGGGTTTAACTCTGGAAGTTGAGTGCACACATTGACAACCGTTCTGTTAGATAGCTGGGTTTTGGATTTCGAAGCAGATATTTCCCTGTGCTTACTGCTGTTTCTTCCATATGCCGGTAATGGGCTGAAAACGCCTGTTTTGGGACTCTGCAGAGAAACTGTTTGCAGACTGCTGAATCCACACACGGGTTTAACTCTGGAAGTTGAGTGCACACATTGACAACCGTTCTGTTAGATAGCTGCGTTTTGGATTTAGAAGCAGATATTTCCCTGTGCTTACTGCTGCTTCTTCCATATGCCGGTAATGGGCTGAAAACGCCTGTTTTGGGACTCTGCAGAGAAAGTCTCTGCAGACTGCTGAATCCACACACGGCTTTAACTCTGGAAGTTGAGTGCACACATTGACAACCGTTCTGTTAGATAGCTGCGTTTTGGATTTAGAAGCAGATATTTCCCTGTGCTTACTGCTGTTTCTTCCATATGCCGGTAATGGGCTGAAAACGCCTGTTTTGGGACTCTGCAGAGAAAGTGTTTGCAGACTGCTGAATCCACACACGGGTTTAACTCTGGAAGTTGAGTGCACACATTGACAACCGTTCTGTTAGATAGCTGCGTTTTGGATTTAGAAGCAGATATTTCCCTGTGCTTACTGCTGTTTCTTCCATATGCCGGTAATGGGCTGAAAACGCCTGTTTTGGGACTCTGCAGAGAAAGTGTTTGCAGACTGCTGAATCCACACACGGGTTTAACTCTGGAAGTTGAGTGCACACATTGACAACCGTTCTGTTAGATAGCTGCGTTTTGGATTTAGAAGCAGATATTTCCCTGTGCTTACTGCTGTTTCTTCCATATGCCGGTAATGGGCTGAAAACGCCTGTTTTGGGACTCTGCAGAGAAAGTCTCTGCAGACTGCTGAATCCACACACGGGTTTAACTCTGGAAGTTGAGTGCACACATTGACAACCGTTCTGTTAGATAGCTGCGTTTTGGATTTAGAAGCAGATATTTCCCTGTGCTTACTGCTGTTTCTTCCATATGCCGGTAATGGGCTGAAAACGCCTGTTTTGGGACTCTGCAGAGAAAGTCTCTGCAGGCTGCTGAATCCACACACGGGTTTAACTCTGGAAGTTGAGTGCACACATTGACAACCGTTCTGTTAGATAGCTGCGTTTTGGATTTAGAAGCAGATATTTCCCTGTGCTTACTGCTGTTTCTTCCATATGCCGGTAATGGGCTGAAAACGCCTGTTTTGGGACTCTGCAGAGAAAGTGTTTGCAGACTGCTGAATCCACACACGGGTTTAACTCTGGAAGTTGAGTGCACACATTGACAACCGTTCTGTTAGATAGCTGGGTTTTGGATTTAGAAGCAGATATTTCCCTGTGCTTACTGCTGTTTCTTCCATATGCCGGTAATGGGCTGAAAACGCCTGTTTTGGGACTCTGCAGAGAAAGTCTCTGCAGACTGCTGAATCCACACACGGGTTTAACTCTGGAAGTTGAGTGCACACATTGACAACCGTTCTGTTAGATAGCTGCGTTTTGGATTTAGAAGCAGATATTTCCCTGTGCTTACTGCTGTTTCTTCCATATGCCGGTAATGGGCTGAAAACGCCTGTTTTGGGACTCTGCAGAGAAAGTCTCTGCAGGCTGCTGAATCCACACACGGGTTTAACTCTGGAAGTTGAGTGCACACATTGACAACCGTTCTGTTAGATAGCTGCGTTTTGGATTTAGAAGCAGATATTTCCCTGTGCTTACTGCTGTTTCTTCCATATGCCGGTAATGGGCTGAAAACGCCTGTTTTGGGACTCTGCAGAGAAAGTGTTTGCAGACTGCTGAATCCACACACGGGTTTAACTCTGGAAGTTGAGTGCACACATTGACAACCGTTCTGTTAGATAGCTGCGTTTTGGATTTAGAAGCAGATATTTCCCTGTGCTTACTGCTGTTTCTTCCATATGCCGGTAATGGGCTGAAAACGCCTGTTTTGGGACTCTGCAGAGAAAGTCTCTGCAGGCTGCTGAATCCACACACGGGTTTAACTCTGGAAGTTGAGTGCACACATTGACAACCGTTCTGTTAGATAGCTGCGTTTTGGATTTAGAAGCAGATATTTCCCTGTGCTTACTGCTGTTTCTTCCATATGCCGGTAATGGGCTGAAAACGCCTGTTTTGGGACTCTGCAGAGAAAGTCTCTGCAGACTGCTGAATCCACACACGGGTTTAACTCTGGAAGTTGAGTGCACACATTGACAACCGTTCTGTTAGATAGCTGCGTTTTGGATTTAGAAGCAGATATTTCCCTGTGCTTACTGCTGTTTCTTCCATATGCCGGTAATGGGCTGAAAACGCCTGTTTTGGGACTCTGCAGAGAAAGTGTTTGCAGACTGCTGAATCCACACACGGGTTTAACTCTGGAAGTTGAGTGCACACATTGACAACCGTTCTGTTAGATAGCTGCGTTTTGGATTTAGAAGCAGATATTTCCCTGTGCTTACTGCTGTTTCTTCCATATGCCGGTAATGGGCTGAAAACGCCTGTTTTGGGACTCTGCAGAGAAAGTGTTTGCAGACTGCTGAATCCACACACGGGATTAACTCTGGAAGTTGAGTGCACACATTGACAACCGTTCTGTTAGATAGCTGCGTTTTGGATTTAGAAGCAGATATTTCCCTGTGCTTACTGCTGTTTCTTCCATATGCCGGTAATGGGCTGAAAACGCCTGTTTTGGGACTCTGCAGAGAAAGTCTCTGCAGGCTGCTGAATCCACACACGGGTTTAACTCTGGAAGCTGAGTGCACACATTGACAACCGTTCTGTTAGATAGCTGCGTTTTGGATTTAGAAGCAGATATTTCCCTGTGCTTACTGCTGTTTCTTCCATATGCCGGTAATGGGCTGAAAACGCCTGTTTTGGGACTCTGCAGAGAAAGTCTCTGCAGACTGCTGAATCCACACACGGGTTTAACTCTGGAAGTTGAGTGCACACATTGACAACCGTTCTGTTAGATAGCTGCGTTTTGGATTTAGAAGCAGATATTTCCCTGTGCTTACTGCTGTTTCTTCCATATGCCGGTAATGGGCTGAAAACGCCTGTTTTGGGACTCTGCAGAGAAAGTCTCTGCAGACTGCTGAATCCACACACGGGTTTAACTCTGGAAGTTGAGTGCACACATTGACAACCGTTCTGTTAGATAGCTGCGTTTTGGATTTAGAAGCAGATATTTCCCTGTGCTTACTGCTGTTTCTTCCATATGCCGGTAATGGGCTGAAAACGCCTGTTTTGGGACTCTGCAGAGAAAGTCTCTGCAGACTGCTGAATCCACACACGGGTTTAACTCTGGAAGTTGAGTGCACACATTGACAACCGTTCTGTTAGATAGCTGCGTTTTGGATTTAGAAGCAGATATTTCCCTGTGCTTACTGCTGTTTCTTCCATATGCCGGTAATGGGCTGAAAACGCCTGTTTTGGGACTCTGCAGAGAAAGTCTCTGCAGACTGCTGAATCCACACACGGGTTTAACTCTGGAAGTTGAGTGCACACATTGACAACCGTTCTGTTAGATAGCTGCGTTTTGGATTAAAAGCAGATATTTCCCTGTGCTTACTGCTGTTTCTTCCATATGCCGGTAATGGGCTGAAAACGCCTGTTTTGGGACTCTGCAGAGAAAGTCTCTACAGGCTGCTGATTCCACACACGGGTTTAACTCTGGAAGTTGAGTGCACACATTGACAACCGTTCTGTTAGATAGCTGCGTTTTGGATTTAGAAGCAGATATTTCCCTGTGCTTACTGCTGTTTCTTCCATATGCCGGTAATGGGCTGAAAACGCCTGTTTTGGGACTCTGCAGAGAAAGTCTCTGCAGGCTGCTGAATCCACACACGGGTTTAACTCTGGAAGTTGAGTGCACACATTGACAACCGTTCTGTTAGATAGCTGCGTTTTGGATTTAGAAGCAGATATTTCCCTGTGCTTACTGCTGTTTCTTCCATATGCCGGTAATGGGCTGAAAACGCCTGTTTTGGGACTCTGCAGAGAAAGTCTCTGCAGACTGCTGAATCCACACACGGGTTTAACTCTGGAAGTTGAGTGCACACATTGACAACCGTTCTGTTAGATAGCTGCGTTTTGGATTTAGAAGCAGATATTTCCCTGTGCTTACTGCTGTTTCTTCCATATGCCGGTAATGGGCTGAAAACGCCTGTTTTGGGACTCTGCAGAGAAAGTCTCTGCAGGCTGCTGAATCCACACACGGGTTTAACTCTGGAAGTTGAGTGCACACATTGACAACCGTTCTGTTAGATAGCTGCGTTTTGGATTTAGAAGCAGATATTTCCCTGTGCTTACTGCTGTTTCTTCCATATGCCGGTAATGGGCTGAAAACGCCTGTTTTGGGACTCTGCAGAGAAAGTCTCTGCAGACTGCTGAATCCACACACGGGTTTAACTCTGGAAGTTGAGTGCACACATTGACAACCGTTCTGTTAGATAGCTGCGTTTTGGATTTAGAAGCAGATATTTCCCTGTGCTTACTGCTGTTTCTTCCATATGCCGGTAATGGGCTGAAAACGCCTGTTTTGGGACTCTGCAGAGAAAGTGTTTGCAGACTGCTGAATCCACACACGGGTTTAACTCTGGAAGTTGAGTGCACACATTGACAACCGTTCTGTTAGATAGCTGCGTTTTGGATTTAGAAGCAGATATTTCCCTGTGCTTACTGCTGTTTCTTCCATATGCCGGTAATGGGCTGAAAACGCCTGTTTTGGGACTCTGCAGAGAAAGTCTCTGCAGACTGCTGAATCCACACACGGGTTTAACTCTGGAAGTTGAGTGCACACATTGACAACCGTTCTGTTAGATAGCTGCGTTTTGGATTTAGAAGCAGATATTTCCCTGTGCTTACTGCTGTTTCTTCCATATGCCGGTAACGGGCTGAAAACGCCTGTTTTGGGACTCTGCAGAGAAAGTGTTTGCAGACTGCTGAATCCACACACGGGTTTAACTCTGGAAGTTGAGTGCACACATTGACAACCGTTCTGTTAGATAGCTGGGTTTTGGATTTAGAAGCAGATATTTCCCTGTGCTTACTGCTGTTTCTTCCATATGCCGGTAATGGGCTGAAAACGCCTGTTTTGGGACTCTGCAGAGAAAGTCTCTGCAGGCTGCTGAATCCACACACGGGTTTAACTCTGGAAGTTGAGTGCACACATTGACAACCGTTCTGTTAGATAGCTGCGTTTTGGATTTAGAAGCAGATATTTCCCTGTGCTTACTGCTGTTTCTTCCATATGCCGGTAATGGGCTGAAAACGCCTGTTTTGGGACTCTGCAGAGAAAGTCTCTGCAGACTGCTGAATCCACACACGGGTTTAACTCTGGAAGTTGAGTGCACACATTGACAACCGTTCTGTTAGATAGCTGCGTTTTGTATTTAGAAGCAGATATTTCCCTGTGCTTACTGCTGTTTCTTCCATATGCCGGTAATGGGCTGAAAACGCCTGTTTTGGGACTCTGCAGAGAAAGTGTTTGCAGACTGCTGAATCCACACACGGGTTTAACTCTGGAAGTTGAGTGCACACATTGACAACCGTTCTGTTAGATAGCTGCGTTTTGGATTTAGAAGCAGATATTTCCCTGTGCTTACTGCTGTTTCTTCCATATGCCGGTAATGGGCTGAAAACGCCTGTTTTGGGACTCTGCAGAGAAAGTCTCTGCAGGCTGCTGAATCCACACACGGGTTTAACTCTGGAAGTTGAGTGCACACATTGACAACCGTTCTGTTAGATAGCTGCGTTTTGGATTTAGAAGCAGATATTTCCCTGTGCTTACTGCTGTTTCTTCCATATGCCGGTAATGGGCTGAAAACGCCGGTTTTGGGACTCTGCAGAGAAAGTGTTTGCAGACTGCTGAATCCACACACGGGTTTAACTCTGGAAGTTGAGTGCACACATTGACAACCGTTCTGTTAGATAGCTGCGTTTTGGATTTAGAAGCAGATATTTCCCTGTGCTTACTGCTGTTTCTTCCATATGCCGGTAATGGGCTGAAAACGCCTGTTTTGGGACTCTGCAGAGAAAGTCTCTGCAGGCTGCTGATTCCACACACGGGTTTAACTCTGGAAGTTGAGTGCACACATTGACAACCGTTCTGTTAGATAGCTGCGTTTTGGATTTAGAAGCAGATATTTCCCTGTGCTTACTGCTGTTTCTTCCATATGCCGGTAATGGGCTGAAAACGCCTGTTTTGGGACTCTGCAGAGAAAGTGTTTGCAGACTGCTGAATCCACACACGGGTTTAACTCTGGAAGTTGAGTGCACACATTGACAACCGTTCTGTTAGATAGCTGCGTTTTGGATTTAGAAGCAGATATTTCCCTGTGCTTACTGCTGTTTCTTCCATATGCCGGTAATGGGCTGAAAACGCCTGTTTTGGGACTCTGCAGAGAAAGTCTCTGCAGGCTGCTGAATCCACACACGGGTTTAACTCTGGAAGTTGAGTGCACACATTGACAACCGTTCTGTTAGATAGCTGCGTTTTGGATTTAGAAGCAGATATTTCCCTGTGCTTACTGCTGTGTCTTCCATATGCCGGTAATGGGCTGAAAACGCCTGTTTTGGGACTCTGCAGAGAAAGTGTTTGCAGACTGCTGAATCCACACACGGGTTTAACTCTGGAAGTTGAGTGCACACATTGACAACCGTTCTGTTAGATAGCTGCGTTTTGGATTTAGAAGCAGATATTTCCCTGTGCTTACTGCTGTTTCTTCCATATGCCGGTAATGGGCTGAAAACGCCTGTTTTGGGACTCTGCAGAGAAAGTCTCTGCAGGCTGCTGAATCCACACACGGGTTTAACTCTGGAAGTTGAGTGCACACATTGACAACCGTTCTGTTAGATAGCTGCGTTTTGGATTAAGAAGCAGATATTTCCCTGTGCTTACTGCTGTTTCTTCCATATGCCGGTAATGGGCTGAAAACGCCTGTTTTGGGACTCTGCAGAGAAAGTGTTTGCAGACTGCTGAATCCACACACGGGTTTAACTCTGGAAGTTGAGTGCACACATTGACAACCGTTCTGTTAGATAGCTGCGTTTTGGATTTAGAAGCAGATATTTCCCTGTGCTTACTGCTGTTTCTTCCATATGCCGGTAATGGGCTGAAAACGCCTGTTTTGGGACTCTGCAGAGAAAGTCTCTGCAGGCTGCTGAATCCACACACGGGTTTAACTCTGGAAGTTGAGTGCACACATTGACAACCGTTCTGTTAGATAGCTGCGTTTTGGATTTAGAAGCAGATATTTCCCTGTGCTTACTGCTGTTTCTTCCATATGCCGGTAATGGGCTGAAAACGCCTGTTTTGGGACTCTGCAGAGAAAGTCTCTGCAGACTGCTGAATCCACACACGGGTTTAACTCTGGAAGTTGAGTGCACACATTGACAACCGTTCTGTTAGATAGCTGCGTTTTGTATTTAGAAGCAGATATTTCCCTGTGCTTACTGCTGTTTCTTCCATATGCCGGTAATGGGCTGAAAACGCCTGTTTTGGGACTCTGCAGAGAAAGTGTTTGCAGACTGCTGAATCCACACACGGGTTTAACTCTGGAAGTTGAGTGCACACATTGACAACCGTTCTGTTAGATAGCTGCGTTTTGGATTTAGAAGCAGATATTTCCCTGTGCTTACTGCTGTTTCTTCCATATGCCGGTAATGGGCTGAAAACGCCTGTTTTGGGACTCTGCAGAGAAAGTGTTTGCAGACTGCTGAATCCACACACGGGTTTAACTCTGGAAGTTGAGTGCACACATTGACAACCGTTCTGTTAGATAGCTGGGTTTTGGATTTAGAAGCAGATATTTCCCTGTGCTTACTGCTGTTTCTTCCATATGCCGGTAATGGGCTGAAAACGCCTGTTTTGGGACTCTGCAGAGAAAGTCTCTGCAGGCTGCTGAATCCACACACGGGTTTAACTCTGGAAGTTGAGTGCACACATTGACAACCGTTCTGTTAGATAGCTGCGTTTTGGATTTAGAAGCAGATATTTCCCTGTGCTTAATGCTGTTTCTTCCATATGCCGGTAATGGGCTGAAAACGCCTGTTTTGGGACTCTGCAGAGAAAGTCTCTGCAGACTGCTGAATCCACACACGGGTTTAACTCTGGAAGTTGAGTGCACACATTGACAACCGTTCTGTTAGATAGCTGCGTTTTGGATTTAGAAGCAGATATTTCCCTGTGCTTACTGCTGTTTCTTCCATATGCCGGTAATGGGCTGAAAACGCCTGTTTTGGGACTCTGCAGAGAAAGTCTCTGCAGACTGCTGAATCCACACACGGGTTTAACTCTGGAAGTTGAGTGCACACATTGACAACCGTTCTGTTAGATTGCTGCGTTTTGGATTTAGAAGCAGATATTTCCCTGTGCTTACTGCTGTTTCTTCCATATGCCGGTAATGGGCTGAAAACGCCTGTTTTGGGACTCTGCAGAGAAAGTCTCTGCAGACTGCTGAATCCACACACGGGTTTAACTCTGGAAGTTGAGTGCACACATTGACAACCGTTCTGTTAGATAGCTGCGTTTTGGATTTAGAAGCAGATATTTCCCTGTGCTTACTGCTGTTTCTTCCATATGCCGGTAATGGGCTGAAAACGCCTGTTTTGGGACTCTGCAGAGAAAGTCTCTGCAGACTGCTGAATCCACACACGGGGTTTAACTCTGGAAGTTGAGTGCACACATTGACAACCGTTCTGTTAGATAGCTGCGTTTTGGATTAAAAGCAGATATTTCCCTGTGCTTACTGCTGTTTCTTCCATATGCCGGTAATGGGCTGAAAACGCCTGTTTTGGGACTCTGCAGAGAAAGTCTCTGCAGGCTGCTGATTCCACACACGGGTTTAACTCTGGAAGTTGAGTGCACACATTGACAACCGTTCTGTTAGATAGCTGCGTTTTGGATTTAGAAGCAGATATTTCCCTGTGCTTACTGCTGTTTTCTTCCATATGCCGGTAATGGGCTGAAAACGCCTGTTTTGGGACTCTGCAGAGAAAGTCTCTGCAGGACTGCTGAATCCACACACGGGTTTTAACTCTGGAAGTTGAGTGCACACATTGACAACCGTTCTGTTAGATAGCTGGGTTTTGGATTTAGAAGCAGATATTTCCCTGTGCTTACTGCTGTTTCTTCCATATGCCGGTAATGGGCTGAAAACGCCTGTTTTGGGACTCTGCAGAGAAAGTGTTTGCAGACTGCTGAATCCACACACGGGTTTAACCTCTGGAAGGTTGAGTGCACACATTGACAACCGTTCTGTTAGATAGCTGCGTTTTGGATTTAGAAGCAGATATTTCCCTGTGCTACTGCTGTTTCTTCCATATGCCGGTAATGGGCTGAAAACGCCTGTTTTGGGGACTCTGCAGAGAAAGTCTCTGCAGACTGCTGAATCCACACACGGGTTTAACTCTGGAAGTTGAGTGCACACATTGACAACCGTTCTGTTAGATAGCTGCGTTTTGGATTTAGAAGCAGATATTTCCCTGTGCTTACTGCTGTTTCTTCCATATGCCGGGTAACGGGCTGAAAACGCCTGTTTTGGGACTCTGCAGAGAAAGTGTTTGCAGGACTGCTGAATCCACACACGGGTTTAACTCTGGAAGTTGAGTGCACACATTGACAACCGTTCTGTTAGATAGCTGGGTTTTGGATTTAGAAGCAGATATTTCCCTGTGCTTACTGCTGTTTCTTCCATATGCCGGTAATGGGCTGAAAACGCCTGTTTTGGGACTCTGCAGAGAAAGTCTCTGCAGGCTGCTGAATCCACACACGGGGTTTAACTCTGGAAGTTGAGTGCACACATTGACAACCGTTCTGTTAGATAGCTGCGTTTTGGATTTAGAAGCAGATATTTCCCTGTGCTTACTGCTGTTTCTTCCATATGCCGGTAATGGGCTGAAAACGCCTGTTTTGGGACTCTGCAGAGAAAGTCTCTGCAGACTGCTGAATCCACACACGGGTTTAACTCTGGAAGTTGAGTGCACACATTGACAACCGTTCTGTTAGATAGCTGCGTTTTGTATTTAGAAGCAGATATTTCCCTGTGCTTACTGCTGTTTCTTCCATATGCCGGTAATGGGCTGAAAACGCCTGTTTTGGGACTCTGCAGAGAAAGTGTTTGCAGACTGCTGAATCCACACACGGGTTTAACTCTGGAAGTTGAGTGCACACATTGACAACCGTTCTGTTAGATAGCTGCGTTTTGGATTTAGAAGCAGATATTTCCCTGTGCTTACTGCTGTTTCTTCCATATGCCGGTAATGGGCTGAAAACGCCTGTTTTGGGACTCTGCAGAGAAAGTCTCTGCAGGCTGCTGAATCCACACACGGGTTTAACTCTGGAAGTTGAGTGCACACATTGACAACCGTTCTGTTAGATAGCTGCGTTTTGGATTTAGAAGCAGATATTTCCCTGTGCTTACTGCTGTTTCTTCCATATGCCGGTAATGGGCTGAAAACGCCTGTTTTGGGACTCTGCAGAGAAAGTGTTTGCAGACTGCTGAATCCACACACGGGTTTAACTCTGGAAGTTGAGTGCACACATTGACAACCGTTCTGTTAGATAGCTGCGTTTTGGATTTAGAAGCAGATATTTCCCTGTGCTTACTGCTGTTTCTTCCATATGCCGGTAATGGGCTGAAAACGCCTGTTTTGGGACTCTGCAGAGAAAGTCTCTGCAGGCTGCTGATTCCACACACGGGTTTAACTCTGGAAGTTGAGTGCACACATTGACAACCGTTCTGTTAGATAGCTGCGTTTTGGATTTAGAAGCAGATATTTCCCTGTGCTTACTGCTGTTTCTTCCATATGCCGGTAATGGGCTGAAAACGCCTGTTTTGGGACTCTGCAGAGAAAGTGTTTGCAGACTGCTGAATCCACACACGGGTTTAACTCTGGAAGTTGAGTGCACACATTGACAACCGTTCTGTTAGATAGCTGCGTTTTGGATTTAGAAGCAGATATTTCCCTGTGCTTACTGCTGTTTCTTCCATATGCCGGTAATGGGCTGAAAACGCCTGTTTTGGGACTCTGCAGAGAAAGTCTCTGCAGGCTGCTGAATCCACACACGGGTTTAACTCTGGAAGTTGAGTGCACACATTGACAACCGTTCTGTTAGATAGCTGCGTTTTGGATTTAGAAGCAGATATTTCCCTGTGCTTACTGCTGTGTCTTCCATATGCCGGTAATGGGCTGAAAACGCCTGTTTTGGGACTCTGCAGAGAAAGTGTTTGCAGACTGCTGAATCCACACACGGGTTTAACTCTGGAAGTTGAGTGCACACATTGACAACCGTTCTGTTAGATAGCTGCGTTTTGGATTTAGAAGCAGATATTTCCCTGTGCTTACTGCTGTTTCTTCCATATGCCGGTAATGGGCTGAAAACGCCTGTTTTGGGACTCTGCAGAGAAAGTCTCTGCAGGCTGCTGAATCCACACACGGGTTTAACTCTGGAAGTTGAGTGCACACATTGACAACCGTTCTGTTAGATAGCTGCGTTTTGGATTTAGAAGCAGATATTTCCCTGTGCTTACTGCTGTTTCTTCCATATGCCGGTAATGGGCTGAAAACGCCTGTTTTGGGACTCTGCAGAGAAAGTCTCTGCAGGCTGCTGAATCCACACACGGGTTTAACTCTGGAAGTTGAGTGCACACATTGACAACCGTTCTGTTAGATAGCTGCGTTTTGGATTTAGAAGCAGATATTTCCCTGTGCTTACTGCTGTTTCTTCCATATGCCGGTAATGGGCTGAAAACGCCTGTTTTGGGACTCTGCAGAGAAAGTCTCTGCAGACTGCTGAATCCACACACGGGTTTAACTCTGGAAGTTGAGTGCACACATTGACAACCGTTCTGTTAGATAGCTGCGTTTTGTATTTAGAAGCAGATATTTCCCTGTGCTTACTGCTGTTTCTTCCATATGCCGGTAATGGGCTGAAAACGCCTGTTTTGGGACTCTGCAGAGAAAGTGTTTGCAGACTGCTGAATCCACACACGGGTTTAACTCTGGAAGTTGAGTGCACACATTGACAACCGTTCTGTTAGATAGCTGCGTTTTGGATTTAGAAGCAGATATTTCCCTGTGCTTACTGCTGTTTCTTCCATATGCCGGTAATGGGCTGAAAACGCCTGTTTTGGGACTCTGCAGAGAAAGTGTTTGCAGACTGCTGAATCCACACACGGGTTTAACTCTGGAAGTTGAGTGCACACATTGACAACCGTTCTGTTAGATAGCTGGGTTTTGGATTTAGAAGCAGATATTTCCCTGTGCTTACTGCTGTTTCTTCCATATGCCGGTAATGGGCTGAAAACGCCTGTTTTGGGACTCTGCAGAGAAAGTCTCTGCAGACTGCTGAATCCACACACGGGTTTAACTCTGGAAGTTGAGTGCACACATTGACAACCGTTCTGTTAGATAGCTGCGTTTTGGATTTAGAAGCAGATATTTCCCTGTGCTTACTGCTGTTTCTTCCATATGCCGGTAATGGGCTGAAAACGCCTGTTTTGGGACTCTGCAGAGAAAGTCTCTGCAGACTGCTGAATCCACACACGGGTTTAACTCTGGAAGTTGAGTGCACACATTGACAACCGTTCTGTTAGATAGCTGCGTTTTGGATTTAGAAGCAGATATTTCCCTGTGCTTACTGCTGTTTCTTCCATATGCCGGTAATGGGCTGAAAACGCCTGTTTTGGGACTCTGCAGAGAAAGTCTCTGCAGACTGCTGAATCCACACACGGGTTTAACTCTGGAAGTTGAGTGCACACATTGACAACCGTTCTGTTGGATAGCTGCGTTTTGGATTTAGAAGCAGATATTTCCCTGTGCTTACTGCTGTTTCTTCCATATGCCGGTAATGGGCTGAAAACGCCTGTTTTGGGACTCTGCAGAGAAAGTCTCTGCAGGCTGCTGAATCCACACACGGGTTTAACTCTGGAAGTTGAGTGCACACATTGACAACCGTTCTGTTAGATAGCTGCGTTTTGGATTAAAAGCAGATATTTCCCTGTGCTTACTGCTGTTTCTTCCATATGCCGGTAATGGGCTGAAAACGCCTGTTTTGGGACTCTGCAGAGAAAGTCTCTGCAGGCTGCTGATTCCACACACGGGTTTAACTCTGGAAGTTGAGTGCACACATTGACAACCGTTCTGTTAGATAGCTGCGTTTTGGATTTAGAAGCAGATATTTCCCTGTGCTTACTGCTGTTTCTTCCATATGCCGGTAATGGGCTGAAAACGCCTGTTTTGGGACTCTGCAGAGAAAGTCTCTGCAGGCTGCTGAATCCACACACGGGTTTAACTCTGGAAGTTGAGTGCACACATTGACAACCGTTCTGTTAGATAGCTGCGTTTTGGATTTAGAAGCAGATATTTCCCTGTGCTTACTGCTGTTTCTTCCATATGCCGGTAATGGGCTGAAAACGCCTGTTTTGGGACTCTGCAGAGAAAGTCTCTGCAGACTGCTGAATCCACACACGGGTTTAACTCTGGAAGTTGAGTGCACACATTGACAACCGTTCTGTTAGATAGCTGCGTTTTGGATTTAGAAGCAGATATTTCCCTGTGCTTACTGCTGTTTCTTCCATATGCCGGTAATGGGCTGAAAACGCCTGTTTTGGGACTCTGCAGAGAAAGTCTCTGCAGGCTGCTGAATCCACACACGGGTTTAACTCTGGAAGTTGAGTGCACACATTGACAACCGTTCTGTTAGATAGCTGCGTTTTGGATTTAGAAGCAGATATTTCCCTGTGCTTACTGCTGTTTCTTCCATATGCCGGTAATGGGCTGAAAACGCCTGTTTTGGGACTCTGCAGAGAAAGTCTCTGCAGACTGCTGAATCCACACACGGGTTTAACTCTGGAAGTTGAGTGCACACATTGACAACCGTTCTGTTAGATAGCTGCGTTTTGGATTTAGAAGCAGATATTTCCCTGTGCTTACTGCTGTTTCTTCCATATGCCGGTAATGGGCTGAAAACGCCTGTTTTGGGACTCTGCAGAGAAATTGTTTGCAGACTGCTGAATCCACACACGGGTTTAACTCTGGAAGTTGAGTGCACACATTGACAACCGTTCTGTTAGATAGCTGCGTTTTGGATTTAGAAGCAGATATTTCCCTGTGCTTACTGCTGTTTCTTCCATATGCCGGTAATGGGCTGAAAACGCCTGTTTTGGGACTCTGCAGAGAAAGTCTCTGCAGACTGCTGAATCCACACACGGGTTTAACTCTGGAAGTTGAGTGCACACATTGACAACCGTTCTGTTAGATAGCTGCGTTTTGGATTTAGAAGCAGATATTTCCCTGTGCTTACTGCTGTTTCTTCCATATGCCGGTAACGGGCTGAAAACGCCTGTTTTGGGACTCTGCAGAGAAAGTGTTTGCAGACTGCTGAATCCACACACGGGTTTAACTCTGGAAGTTGAGTGCACACATTGACAACCGTTCTGTTAGATAGCTGGGTTTTGGATTTAGAAGCAGATATTTCCCTGTGCTTACTGCTGTTTCTTCCATATGCCGGTAATGGGCTGAAAACGCCTGTTTTGGGACTCTGCAGAGAAAGTCTCTGCAGGCTGCTGAATCCACACACGGGTTTAACTCTGGAAGTTGAGTGCACACATTGACAACCGTTCTGTTAGATAGCTGCGTTTTGGATTTAGAAGCAGATATTTCCCTGTGCTTACTGCTGTTTCTTCCATATGCCGGTAATGGGCTGAAAACGCCTGTTTTGGGACTCTGCAGAGAAAGTCTCTGCAGACTGCTGAATCCACACACGGGTTTAACTCTGGAAGTTGAGTGCACACATTGACAACCGTTCTGTTAGATAGCTGCGTTTTGTATTTAGAAGCAGATATTTCCCTGTGCTTACTGCTGTTTCTTCCATATGCCGGTAATGGGCTGAAAACGCCTGTTTTGGGACTCTGCAGAGAAAGTGTTTGCAGACTGCTGAATCCACACACGGGTTTAACTCTGGAAGTTGAGTGCACACATTGACAACCGTTCTGTTAGATAGCTGCGTTTTGGATTTAGAAGCAGATATTTCCCTGTGCTTACTGCTGTTTCTTCCATATGCCGGTAATGGGCTGAAAACGCCTGTTTTGGGACTCTGCAGAGAAAGTCTCTGCAGGCTGCTGAATCCACACACGGGTTTAACTCTGGAAGTTGAGTGCACACATTGACAACCGTTCTGTTAGATAGCTGCGTTTTGGATTTAGAAGCAGATATTTCCCTGTGCTTACTGCTGTTTCTTCCATATGCCGGTAATGGGCTGAAAACGCCTGTTTTGGGACTCTGCAGAGAAAGTGTTTGCAGACTGCTGAATCCACACACGGGTTTAACTCTGGAAGTTGAGTGCACACATTGACAACCGTTCTGTTAGATAGCTGCGTTTTGGATTTAGAAGCAGATATTTCCCTGTGCTTACTGCTGTTTCTTCCATATGCCGGTAATGGGCTGAAAACGCCTGTTTTGGGACTCTGCAGAGAAAGTGTTTGCAGACTGCTGAATCCACACACGGGTTTAACTCTGGAAGTTGAGTGCACACATTGACAACCGTTCTGTTAGATAGCTGCGTTTTGGATTTAGAAGCAGATATTTCCCTGTGCTTACTGCTGTTTCTTCCATATGCCGGTAATGGGCTGAAAACGCCTGTTTTGGGACTCTGCAGAGAAAGTCTCTGCAGGCTGCTGAATCCACACACGGGTTTAACTCTGGAAGTTGAGTGCACACATTGACAACCGTTCTGTTAGATAGCTGCGTTTTGGATTTAGAAGCAGATATTTCCCTGTGCTTACTGCTGTTTCTTCCATATGCCGGTAATGGGCTGAAAACGCCTGTTTTGGGACTCTGCAGAGAAAGTCTCTGCAGGCTGCTGAATCCACACACGGGTTTAACTCTGGAAGTTGAGTGCACACATTGACAACCGTTCTGTTAGATAGCTGCGTTTTGGATTTAGAAGCAGATATTTCCCTGTGCTTACTGCTGTTTCTTCCATATGCCGGTAATGGGCTGAAAACGCCTGTTTTGGGACTCTGCAGAGAAAGTCTCTGCAGGCTGCTGATTCCACACACGGGTTTAACTCTGGAAGTTGAGTGCACACATTGACAACCGTTCTGTTAGATAGCTGCGTTTTGGATTTAGAAGCAGATATTTCCCTGTGCTTACTGCTGTTTCTTCCATATGCCGGTAATGGGCTGAAAACGCCTGTTTTGGGACTCTGCAGAGAAAGTGTTTGCAGACTGCTGAATCCACACACGGGTTTAACTCTGGAAGTTGAGTGCACACATTGACAACCGTTCTGTTAGATAGCTGCGTTTTGGATTTAGAAGCAGATATTTCCCTGTGCTTACTGCTGTTTCTTCCATATGCCGGTAATGGGCTGAAAACGCCTGTTTTGGGACTCTGCAGAGAAAGTCTCTGCAGGCTGCTGAATCCACACACGGGTTTAACTCTGGAAGTTGAGTGCACACATTGACAACCGTTCTGTTAGATAGCTGCGTTTTGGATTTAGAAGCAGATATTTCCCTGTGCTTACTGCTGTGTCTTCCATATGCCGGTAATGGGCTGAAAACGCCTGTTTTGGGACTCTGCAGAGAAAGTGTTTGCAGACTGCTGAATCCACACACGGGTTTAACTCTGGAAGTTGAGTGCACACATTGACAACCGTTCTGTTAGATAGCTGCGTTTTGGATTTAGAAGCAGATATTTCCCTGTGCTTACTGCTGTTTCTTCCGTATGCCGGTAATGGGCTGAAAACGCCTGTTTTGGGACTCTGCAGAGAAAGTCTCTGCAGGCTGCTGAATCCACACACGGGTTTAACTCTGGAAGTTGAGTGCACACATTGACAACCGTTCTGTTAGATAGCTGCGTTTTGGATTTAGAAGCAGATATTTCCCTGTGCTTACTGCTGTTTCTTCCATATGCCGGTAATGGGCTGAAAACGCCTGTTTTGGGACTCTGCAGAGAAAGTGTTTGCAGACTGCTGAATCCACACACGGGTTTAACTCTGGAAGTTGAGTGCACACATTGACAACCGTTCTGTTAGATAGCTGCGTTTTGGATTTAGAAGCAGATATTTCCCTGTGCTTACTGCTGTTTCTTCCATATGCCGGTAATGGGCTGAAAACGCCTGTTTTGGGACTCTGCAGAGAAAGTCTCTGCAGGCTGCTGAATCCACACACGGGTTTAACTCTGGAAGTTGAGTGCACACATTGACAACCGTTCTGTTAGATAGCTGCGTTTTGGATTTAGAAGCAGATATTTCCCTGTGCTTACTGCTGTTTCTTCCATATGCCGGTAATGGGCTGAAAACGCCTGTTTTGGGACTCTGCAGAGAAAGTCTCTGCAGACTGCTGAATCCACACACGGGTTTAACTCTGGAAGTTGAGTGCACACATTGACAACCGTTCTGTTAGATAGCTGCGTTTTGTATTTAGAAGCAGATATTTCCCTGTGCTTACTGCTGTTTCTTCCATATGCCGGTAATGGGCTGAAAACGCCTGTTTTGGGACTCTGCAGAGAAAGTGTTTGCAGACTGCTGAATCCACACACGGGTTTAACTCTGGAAGTTGAGTGCACACATTGACAACCGTTCTGTTAGATAGCTGCGTTTTGGATTTAGAAGCAGATATTTCCCTGTGCTTACTGCTGTTTCTTCCATATGCCGGTAATGGGCTGAAAACGCCTGTTTTGGGACTCTGCAGAGAAAGTGTTTGCAGACTGCTGAATCCACACACGGGTTTAACTCTGGAAGTTGAGTGCACACATTGACAACCGTTCTGTTAGATAGCTGGGTTTTGGATTTAGAAGCAGATATTTCCCTGTGCTTACTGCTGTTTCTTCCATATGCCGGTAATGGGCTGAAAACGCCTGTTTTGGGACTCTGCAGAGAAAGTCTCTGCAGACTGCTGAATCCACACACGGGTTTAACTCTGGAAGTTGAGTGCACACATTGACAACCGTTCTGTTAGATAGCTGCGTTTTGGATTTAGAAGCAGATATTTCCCTGTGCTTACTGCTGTTTCTTCCATATGCCGGTAATGGGCTGAAAACGCCTGTTTTGGGACTCTGCAGAGAAAGTGTTTGCAGACTGCTGAATCCACACACGGGTTTAACTCTGGAAGTTGAGTGCACACATTGACAACCGTTCTGTTAGATAGCTGCGTTTTGGATTTAGAAGCAGATATTTCCCTGTGCTTACTGCTGTTTCTTCCATATGCCGGTAATGGGCTGAAAACGCCTGTTTTGGGACTCTGCAGAGAAAGTCTCTGCAGACTGCTGAATCCACACACGGGTTTAACTCTGGAAGTTGAGTGCACACATTGACAACCGTTCTGTTAGATAGCTGCGTTTTGGATTTAGAAGCAGATATTTCCCTGTGCTTACTGCTGTTTCTTCCATATGCCGGTAACGGGCTGAAAACGCCTGTTTTGGGACTCTGCAGAGAAAGTGTTTGCAGACTGCTGAATCCACACACGGGTTTAACTCTGGAAGTTGAGTGCACACATTGACAACCGTTCTGTTAGATAGCTGGGTTTTGGATTTAGAAGCAGATATTTCCCTGTGCTTACTGCTGTTTCTTCCATATGCCGGTAATGGGCTGAAAACGCCTGTTTTGGGACTCTGCAGAGAAAGTCTCTGCAGGCTGCTGAATCCACACACGGGTTTAACTCTGGAAGTTGAGTGCACACATTGACAACCGTTCTGTTAGATAGCTGCGTTTTGGATTTAGAAGCAGATATTTCCCTGTGCTTACTGCTGTTTCTTCCATATGCCGGTAATGGGCTGAAAACGCCTGTTTTGGGACTCTGCAGAGAAAGTCTCTGCAGACTGCTGAATCCACACACGGGTTTAACTCTGGAAGTTGAGTGCACACATTGACAACCGTTCTGTTAGATAGCTGCGTTTTGTATTTAGAAGCAGATATTTCCCTGTGCTTACTGCTGTTTCTTCCATATGCCGGTAATGGGCTGAAAACGCCTGTTTTGGGACTCTGCAGAGAAAGTGTTTGCAGACTGCTGAATCCACACACGGGTTTAACTCTGGAAGTTGAGTGCACACATTGACAACCGTTCTGTTAGATAGCTGCGTTTTGGATTTAGAAGCAGATATTTCCCTGTGCTTACTGCTGTTTCTTCCATATGCCGGTAATGGGCTGAAAACGCCTGTTTTGGGACTCTGCAGAGAAAGTCTCTGCAGGCTGCTGAATCCACACACGGGTTTAACTCTGGAAGTTGAGTGCACACATTGACAACCGTTCTGTTAGATAGCTGCGTTTTGGATTTAGAAGCAGATATTTCCCTGTGCTTACTGCTGTTTCTTCCATATGCCGGTAATGGGCTGAAAACGCCTGTTTTGGGACTCTGCAGAGAAAGTGTTTGCAGACTGCTGAATCCACACACGGGTTTAACTCTGGAAGTTGAGTGCACACATTGACAACCGTTCTGTTAGATAGCTGCGTTTTGGATTTAGAAGCAGATATTTCCCTGTGCTTACTGCTGTTTCTTCCATATGCCGGTAATGGGCTGAAAACGCCTGTTTTGGGACTCTGCAGAGAAAGTCTCTGCAGGCTGCTGATTCCACACACGGGTTTAACTCTGGAAGTTGAGTGCACACATTGACAACCGTTCTGTTAGATAGCTGCGTTTTGGATTTAGAAGCAGATATTTCCCTGTGCTTACTGCTGTTTCTTCCATATGCCGGTAATGGGCTGAAAACGCCTGTTTTGGGACTCTGCAGAGAAAGTGTTTGCAGACTGCTGAATCCACACACGGGTTTAACTCTGGAAGTTGAGTGCACACATTGACAACCGTTCTGTTAGATAGCTGCGTTTTGTATTTAGAAGCAGATATTTCCCTGTGCTTACTGCTGTTTCTTCCATATGCCGGTAATGGGCTGAAAACGCCTGTTTTGGGACTCTGCAGAGAAAGTCTCTGCAGGCTGCTGAATCCACACACGGGTTTAACTCTGGAAGTTGAGTGCACACATTGACAACCGTTCTGTTAGATAGCTGCGTTTTGGATTTAGAAGCAGATATTTCCCTGTGCTTACTGCTGTGTCTTCCATATGCCGGTAATGGGCTGAAAACGCCTGTTTTGGGACTCTGCAGAGAAAGTGTTTGCAGACTGCTGAATCCACACACGGGTTTAACTCTGGAAGTTGAGTGCACACATTGACAACCGTTCTGTTAGATAGCTGCGTTTTGGATTTAGAAGCAGATATTTCCCTGTGCTTACTGCTGTTTCTTCCATATGCCGGTAATGGGCTGAAAACGCCTGTTTTGGGACTCTGCAGAGAAAGTCTCTGCAGGCTGCTGAATCCACACACGGGTTTAACTCTGGAAGTTGAGTGCACACATTGACAACCGTTCTGTTAGATAGCTGCGTTTTGGATTTAGAAGCAGATATTTCCCTGTGCTTACTGCTGTTTCTTCCATATGCCGGTAATGGGCTGAAAACGCCTGTTTTGGGACTCTGCAGAGAAAGTCTCTGCAGGCTGCTGAATCCACACACGGGTTTAACTCTGGAAGTTGAGTGCACACATTGACAACCGTTCTGTTAGATAGCTGCGTTTTGGATTTAGAAGCAGATATTTCCCTGTGCTTACTGCTGTTTCTTCCATATGCCGGTAATGGGCTGAAAACGCCTGTTTTGGGACTCTGCAGAGAAAGTCTCTGCAGACTGCTGAATCCACACACGGGTTTAACTCTGGAAGTTGAGTGCACACATTGACAACCGTTCTGTTAGATAGCTGCGTTTTGGATTTAGAAGCAGATATTTCCCTGTGCTTACTGCTGTTTCTTCCATATGCCGGTAATGGGCTGAAAACGCCTGTTTTGGGACTCTGCAGAGAAAGTGTTTGCAGACTGCTGAATCCACACACGGGTTTAACTCTGGAAGTTGAGTGCACACATTGACAACCGTTCTGTTAGATAGCTGCGTTTTGGATTTAGAAGCAGATATTTCCCTGTGCTTACTGCTGTTTCTTCCATATGCCGGTAATGGGCTGAAAACGCCTGTTTTGGGACTCTGCAGAGAAAGTGTTTGCAGACTGCTGAATCCACACACGGGTTTAACTCTGGAAGTTGAGTGCACACATTGACAACCGTTCTGTTAGATAGCTGGGTTTTGGATTTAGAAGCAGATATTTCCCTGTGCTTACTGCTGTTTCTTCCATATGCCGGTAATGGGCTGAAAACGCCTGTTTTGGGACTCTGCAGAGAAAGTCTCTGCAGACTGCTGAATCCACACACGGGTTTAACTCTGGAAGTTGAGTGCACACATTGACAACCGTTCTGTTAGATAGCTGCGTTTTGGATTTAGAAGCAGATATTTCCCTGTGCTTACTGCTGTTTCTTCCATATGCCGGTAATGGGCTGAAAACGCCTGTTTTGGGACTCTGCAGAGAAAGTCTCTGCAGACTGCTGAATCGACACACGGGTTTAACTCTGGAAGTTGAGTGCACACATTGACAACCGTTCTGTTAGATAGCTGCGTTTTGGATTTAGAAGCAGATATTTCCCTGTGCTTACTGCTGTTTCTTCCATATGCCGGTAATGGGCTGAAAACGCCTGTTTTGGGACTCTGCAGAGAAAGTCTCTGCAGACTGCTGAATCCACACACGGGTTTAACTCTGGAAGTTGAGTGCACACATTGACAACCGTTCTGTTAGATAGCTGCGTTTTGGATTTAGAAGCAGATATTTCCCTGTGCTTACTGCTGTTTCTTCCATATGCCGGTAATGGGCTGAAAACGCCTGTTTTGGGACTCTGCAGAGAAAGTCTCTGCAGACTGCTGAATCCACACACGGGTTTAACTCTGGAAGTTGAGTGCACACATTGACAACCGTTCTGTTAGATAGCTGCGTTTTGGATTAAAAGCAGATATTTCCCTGTGCTTACTGCTGTTTCTTCCATATGCCGGTAATGGGCTGAAAACGCCTGTTTTGGGACTCTGCAGAGAAAGTCTCTGCAGGCTGCTGATTCCACACACGGGTTTAACTCTGGAAGTTGAGTGCACACATTGACAACCGTTCTGTTAGATAGCTGCGTTTTGGATTTAGAAGCAGATATTTCCCTGTGCTTACTGCTGTGTCTTCCATATGCCGGTAATGGGCTGAAAACGCCTGTTTTGGGACTCTGCAGAGAAAGTGTTTGCAGACTGCTGAATCCACACACGGGTTTAACTCTGGAAGTTGAGTGCACACATTGACAACCGTTCTGTTAGATAGCTGCGTTTTGGATTTAGAAGCAGATATTTCCCTGTGCTTACTGCTGTTTCTTCCATATGCCGGTAATGGGCTGAAAACGCCTGTTTTGGGACTCTGCAGAGAAAGTCTCTGCAGGCTGCTGAATCCACACACGGGTTTAACTCTGGAAGTTGAGTGCACACATTGACAACCGTTCTGTTAGATAGCTGCGTTTTGGATTTAGAAGCAGATATTTCCCTGTGCTTACTGCTGTTTCTTCCATATGCCGGTAATGGGCTGAAAACGCCTGTTTTGGGACTCTGCAGAGAAAGTGTTTGCAGACTGCTGAATCCACACACGGGTTTAACTCTGGAAGTTGAGTGCACACATTGACAACCGTTCTGTTAGATAGCTGCGTTTTGGATTTAGAAGCAGATATTTCCCTGTGCTTACTGCTGTTTCTTCCATATGCCGGTAATGGGCTGAAAACGCCTGTTTTGGGACTCTGCAGAGAAAGTCTCTGCAGGCTGCTGAATCCACACACGGGTTTAACTCTGGAAGTTGAGTGCACACATTGACAACCGTTCTGTTAGATAGCTGCGTTTTGGATTTAGAAGCAGATATTTCCCTGTGCTTACTGCTGTTTCTTCCATATGCCGGTAATGGGCTGAAAACGCCTGTTTTGGGACTCTGCAGAGAAAGTCTCTGCAGACTGCTGAATCCACACACGGGTTTAACTCTGGAAGTTGAGTGCACACATTGACAACCGTTCTGTTAGATAGCTGCGTTTTGTATTTAGAAGCAGATATTTCCCTGTGCTTACTGCTGTTTCTTCCATATGCCGGTAATGGGCTGAAAACGCCTGTTTTGGGACTCTGCAGAGAAAGTGTTTGCAGACTGCTGAATCCACACACGGGTTTAACTCTGGAAGTTGAGTGCACACATTGACAACCGTTCTGTTAGATAGCTGCGTTTTGGATTTAGAAGCAGATATTTCCCTGTGCTTACTGCTGTTTCTTCCATATGCCGGTAATGGGCTGAAAACGCCTGTTTTGGGACTCTGCAGAGAAAGTGTTTGCAGACTGCTGAATCCACACACGGGTTTAACTCTGGAAGTTGAGTGCACACATTGACAACCGTTCTGTTAGATAGCTGGGTTTTGGATTTAGAAGCAGATATTTCCCTGTGCTTACTGCTGTTTCTTCCATATGCCGGTAATGGGCTGAAAACGCCTGTTTTGGGACTCTGCAGAGAAAGTCTCTGCAGGCTGCTGAATCCACACACGGGTTTAACTCTGGAAGTTGAGTGCACACATTGACAACCGTTCTGTTAGATAGCTGCGTTTTGGATTTAGAAGCAGATATTTCCCTGTGCTTAATGCTGTTTCTTCCATATGCCGGTAATGGGCTGAAAACGCCTGTTTTGGGACTCTGCAGAGAAAGTCTCTGCAGACTGCTGAATCCACACACGGGTTTAACTCTGGAAGTTGAGTGCACACATTGACAAACGTTCTGTTAGATAGCTGCGTTTTGGATTTAGAAGCAGATATTTCCCTGTGCTTACTGCTGTTTCTTCCATATGCCGGTAATGGGCTGAAAACGCCTGTTTTGGGACTCTGCAGAGAAAGTCTCTGCAGACTGCTGAATCCACACACGGGTTTAACTCTGGAAGTTGAGTGCACACATTGACAACCGTTCTGTTAGATTGCTGCGTTTTGGATTTAGAAGCAGATATTTCCCTGTGCTTACTGCTGTTTCTTCCATATGCCGGTAATGGGCTGAAAACGCCTGTTTTGGGACTCTGCAGAGAAAGTCTCTGCAGACTGCTGAATCCACACACGGGTTTAACTCTGGAAGTTGAGTGCACACATTGACAACCGTTCTGTTAGATAGCTGCGTTTTGGATTTAGAAGCAGATATTTCCCTGTGCTTACTGCTGTTTCTTCCTTATGCCGGTAATGGGCTGAAAACGCCTGTTTTGGGACTCTGCAGAGAAAGTCTCTGCAGACTGCTGAATCCACACACGGGTTTAACTCTGGAAGTTGAGTGCACACATTGACAACCGTTCTGTTAGATAGCTGCGTTTTGGATTAAAAGCAGATATTTCCCTGTGCTTACTGCTGTTTCTTCCATATGCCGGTAATGGGCTGAAAACGCCTGTTTTGGGACTCTGCAGAGAAAGTCTCTGCAGGCTGCTGATTCCACACACGGGTTTAACTCTGGAAGTTGAGTGCACACATTGACAACCGTTCTGTTAGATAGCTGCGTTTTGGATTTAGAAGCAGATATTTCCCTGTGCTTACTGCTGTTTCTTCCATATGCCGGTAATGGGCTGAAAACGCCTGTTTTGGGACTCTGCAGAGAAAGTCTCTGCAGACTGCTGAATCCACACACGGGTTTAACTCTGGAAGTTGAGTGCACACATTGACAACCGTTCTGTTAGATAGCTGCGTTTTGGATTTAGAAGCAGATATTTCCCTGTGCTTACTGCTGTTTCTTCCATATGCCGGTAATGGGCTGAAAACGCCTGTTTTGGGACTCTGCAGAGAAAGTGTTTGCAGACTGCTGAATCCACACACGGGTTTAACTCTGGAAGTTGAGTGCACACATTGACAACCGTTCTGTTAGATAGCTGCGTTTTGGATTTAGAAGCAGATATTTCCCTGTGCTTACTGCTGTTTCTTCCATATGCCGGTAATGGGCTGAAAACGCCTGTTTTGGGACTCTGCAGAGAAAGTCTCTGCAGACTGCTGAATCCACACACGGGTTTAACTCTGGAAGTTGAGTGCACACATTGACAACCGTTCTGTTAGATAGCTGCGTTTTGGATTTAGAAGCAGATATTTCCCTGTGCTTACTGCTGTTTCTTCCATATGCCGGTAACGGGCTGAAAACGCCTGTTTTGGGACTCTGCAGAGAAAGTGTTTGCAGACTGCTGAATCCACACACGGGTTTAACTCTGGAAGTTGAGTGCACACATTGACAACCGTTCTGTTAGATAGCTGGGTTTTGGATTTAGAAGCAGATATTTCCCTGTGCTTACTGCTGTTTCTTCCATATGCCGGTAATGGGCTGAAAACGCCTGTTTTGGGACTCTGCAGAGAAAGTCTCTGCAGGCTGCTGAATCCACACACGGGTTTAACTCTGGAAGTTGAGTGCACACATTGACAACCGTTCTGTTAGATAGCTGCGTTTTGGATTTAGAAGCAGATATTTCCCTGTGCTTACTGCTGTTTCTTCCATATGCCGGTAATGGGCTGAAAACGCCTGTTTTGGGACTCTGCAGAGAAAGTCTCTGCAGACTGCTGAATCCACACACGGGTTTAACTCTGGAAGTTGAGTGCACACATTGACAACCGTTCTGTTAGATAGCTGCGTTTTGTATTTAGAAGCAGATATTTCCCTGTGCTTACTGCTGTTTCTTCCATATGCCGGTAATGGGCTGAAAACGCCTGTTTTGGGACTCTGCAGAGAAAGTGTTTGCAGACTGCTGAATCCACACACGGGTTTAACTCTGGAAGTTGAGTGCACACATTGACAACCGTTCTGTTAGATAGCTGCGTTTTGGATTTAGAAGCAGATATTTCCCTGTGCTTACTGCTGTTTCTTCCATATGCCGGTAATGGGCTGAAAACGCCTGTTTTGGGACTCTGCAGAGAAAGTCTCTGCAGGCTGCTGAATCCACACACGGGTTTAACTCTGGAAGTTGAGTGCACACATTGACAACCGTTCTGTTAGATAGCTGCGTTTTGGATTTAGAAGCAGATATTTCCCTGTGCTTACTGCTGTTTCTTCCATATGCCGGTAATGGGCTGAAAACGCCTGTTTTGGGACTCTGCAGAGAAAGTGTTTGCAGACTGCTGAATCCACACACGGGTTTAACTCTGGAAGTTGAGTGCACACATTGACAACCGTTCTGTTAGATAGCTGCGTTTTGGATTTAGAAGCAGATATTTCCCTGTGCTTACTGCTGTTTCTTCCATATGCCGGTAATGGGCTGAAAACGCCTGTTTTGGGACTCTGCAGAGAAAGTCTCTGCAGGCTGCTGATTCCACACACGGGTTTAACTCTGGAAGTTGAGTGCACACATTGACAACCGTTCTGTTAGATAGCTGCGTTTTGGATTTAGAAGCAGATATTTCCCTGTGCTTACTGCTGTTTCTTCCATATGCCGGTAATGGGCTGAAAACGCCTGTTTTGGGACTCTGCAGAGAAAGTCTCTGCAGACTGCTGAATCCACACACGGGTTTAACTCTGGAAGTTGAGTGCACACATTGACAACCGTTCTGTTAGATAGCTGCGTTTTGTATTTAGAAGCAGATATTTCCCTGTGCTTACTGCTGTTTCTTCCATATGCCGGTAATGGGCTGAAAACGCCTGTTTTGGGACTCTGCAGAGAAAGTCTCTGCAGGCTGCTGAATCCACACACGGGTTTAACTCTGGAAGTTGAGTGCACACATTGACAACCGTTCTGTTAGATAGCTGCGTTTTGGATTTAGAAGCAGATATTTCCCTGTGCTTACTGCTGTGTCTTCCATATGCCGGTAATGGGCTGAAAACGCCTGTTTTGGGACTCTGCAGAGAAAGTGTTTGCAGACTGCTGAATCCACACACGGCTTTAACTCTGGAAGTTGAGTGCACACATTGACAACCGTTCTGTTAGATAGCTGCGTTTTGGATTTAGAAGCAGATATTTCCCTGTGCTTACTGCTGTTTCTTCCATATGCCGGTAATGGGCTGAAAACGCCTGTTTTGGGACTCTGCAGAGAAAGTCTCTGCAGGCTGCTGAATCCACACACGGGTTTAACTCTGGAAGTTGAGTGCACACATTGACAACCGTTCTGTTAGATAGCTGCGTTTTGGATTTAGAAGCAGATATTTCCCTGTGCTTACTGCTGTTTCTTCCATATGCCGGTAATGGGCTGAAAACGCCTGTTTTGGGACTCTGCAGAGAAAGTCTCTGCAGGCTGCTGAATCCACACACGGGTTTAACTCTGGAAGTTGAGTGCACACATTGACAACCGTTCTGTTAGATAGCTGCGTTTTGGATTTAGAAGCAGATATTTCCCTGTGCTTACTGCTGTTTCTTCCATATGCCGGTAATGGGCTGAAAACGCCTGTTTTGGGACTCTGCAGAGAAAGTCTCTGCAGACTGCTGAATCCACACACGGGTTTAACTCTGGAAGTTGAGTGCACACATTGACAACCGTTCTGTTAGATAGCTGCGTTTTGTATTTAGAAGCAGATATTTCCCTGTGCTTACTGCTGTTTCTTCCATATGCCGGTAATGGGCTGAAAACGCCTGTTTTGGGACTCTGCAGAGAAAGTGTTTGCAGACTGCTGAATCCACACACGGGTTTAACTCTGGAAGTTGAGTGCACACATTGACAACCGTTCTGTTAGATAGCTGCGTTTTGGATTTAGAAGCAGATATTTCCCTGTGCTTACTGCTGTTTCTTCCATATGCCGGTAATGGGCTGAAAACGCCTGTTTTGGGACTCTGCAGAGAAAGTGTTTGCAGACTGCTGAATCCACACACGGGTTTAACTCTGGAAGTTGAGTGCACACATTGACAACCGTTCTGTTAGATAGCTGGGTTTTGGATTTAGAAGCAGATATTTCCCTGTGCTTACTGCTGTTTCTTCCATATGCCGGTAATGGGCTGAAAACGCCTGTTTTGGGACTCTGCAGAGAAAGTCTCTGCAGACTGCTGAATCCACACACGGGTTTAACTCTGGAAGTTGAGTGCACACATTGACAACCGTTCTGTTAGATAGCTGCGTTTTGGATTTAGAAGCAGATATTTCCCTGTGCTTACTGCTGTTTCTTCCATATGCCGGTAATGGGCTGAAAACGCCTGTTTTGGGACTCTGCAGAGAAAGTCTCTGCAGACTGCTGAATCGACACACGGGTTTAACTCTGGAAGTTGAGTGCACACATTGACAACCGTTCTGTTAGATAGCTGCGTTTTGGATTTAGAAGCAGATATTTCCCTGTGCTTACTGCTGTTTCTTCCATATGCCGGTAATGGGCTGAAAACGCCTGTTTTGGGACTCTGCAGAGAAAGTCTCTGCAGACTGCTGAATCCACACACGGGTTTAACTCTGGAAGTTGAGTGCACACATTGACAACCGTTCTGTTAGATAGCTGCGTTTTGGATTTAGAAGCAGATATTTCCCTGTGCTTACTGCTGTTTCTTCCATATGCCGGTAATGGGCTGAAAACGCCTGTTTTGGGACTCTGCAGAGAAAGTCTCTGCAGACTGCTGAATCCACACACGGGTTTAACTCTGGAAGTTGAGTGCACACATTGACAACCGTTCTGTTAGATAGCTGCGTTTTGGATTAAAAGCAGATATTTCCCTGTGCTTACTGCTGTTTCTTCCATATGCCGGTAATGGGCTGAAAACGCCTGTTTTGGGACTCTGCAGAGAAAGTCTCTGCAGGCTGCTGATTCCACACACGGGTTTAACTCTGAAGTTGAGTGCACACATTGACAACCGTTCTGTTAGATAGCTGCGTTTTGGATTTAGAAGCAGATATTTCCCTGTGCTTACTGCTGTTTCTTCCATATGCCGGTAATGGGCTGAAAACGCCTGTTTTGGGACTCTGCAGAGAAAGTCTCTGCAGACTGCTGAATCCACACACGGGTTTAACTCTGGAAGTTGAGTGCACACATTGACAACCGTTCTGTTAGATAGCTGCGTTTTGGATTTAGAAGCAGATATTTCCCTGTGCTTACTGCTGTTTCTTCCATATGCCGGTAATGGGCTGAAAACGCCTGTTTTGGGACTCTGCAGAGAAAGTCTCTGCAGACTGCTGAATCCACACACGGGTTTAACTCTGGAAGTTGAGTGCACACATTGACAACCGTTCTGTTAGATAGCTGCGTTTTGGATTTAGAAGCAGATATTTCCCTGTGCTTACTGCTGTTTCTTCCATATGCCGGTAATGGGCTGAAAACGCCTGTTTTGGGACTCTGCAGAGAAAGTCTCTGCAGGCTGCTGAATCCACACACGGGTTTAACTCTGGAAGTTGAGTGCACACATTGACAACCGTTCTGTTAGATAGCTGCGTTTTGGATTTAGAAGCAGATATTTCCCTGTGCTTACTGCTGTTTCTTCCATATGCCGGTAATGGGCTGAAAACGCCTGTTTTGGGACTCTGCAGAGAAAGTCTCTGCAGACTGCTGAATCCACACACGGGTTTAACTCTGGAAGTTGAGTGCACACATTGACAACCGTTCTGTTAGATAGCTGCGTTTTGGATTTAGAAGCAGATATTTCCCTGTGCTTACTGCTGTTTCTTCCATATGCCGGTAATGGGCTGAAAACGCCTGTTTTGGGACTCTGCAGAGAAATTGTTTGCAGACTGCTGAATCCACACACGGGTTTAACTCTGGAAGTTGAGTGCACACATTGACAACCGTTCTGTTAGATAGCTGCGTTTTGGATTTAGAAGCAGATATTTCCCTGTGCTTACTGCTGTTTCTTCCATATGCCGGTAATGGGCTGAAAACGCCTGTTTTGGGACTCTGCAGAGAAAGTCTCTGCAGACTGCTGAATCCACACACGGGTTTAACTCTGGAAGTTGAGTGCACACATTGACAACCGTTCTGTTAGATAGCTGCGTTTTGGATTTAGAAGCAGATATTTCCCTGTGCTGACTGCTGTTTCTTCCATATGCCGGTAACGGGCTGAAAACGCCTGTTTTGGGACTCTGCAGAGAAAGTGTTTGCAGACTGCTGAATCCACACACGGGTTTTAACTCTGGAAGTTGAGTGCACACATTGACAACCGTTCTGTTAGATAGCTGGGTTTTGGATTTAGAAGCAGATATTTCCCTGTGCTTACTGCTGTTTCTTCCATATGCCGGTAATGGGCTGAAAACGCCTGTTTTGGGACTCTGCAGAGAAAGTCTCTGCAGGCTGCTGAATCCACACACGGGTTTAACTCTGGAAGTTGAGTGCACACATTGACAACCGTTCTGTTAGATAGCTGCGTTTTGGATTTAGAAGCAGATATTTCCCTGTGCTTACTGCTGTTTCTTCCATATGCCGGTAATGGGCTGAAAACGCCTGTTTTGGGACTCTGCAGAGAAAGTCTCTGCAGACTGCTGAATCCACACACGGGTTTAACTCTGGAAGTTGAGTGCACACATTGACAACCGTTCTGTTAGATAGCTGCGTTTTGTATTTAGAAGCAGATATTTCCCTGTGCTTACTGCTGTTTCTTC